>NC_056747.1:652862591-653055091 GCF_019279795.1 Protopterus annectens | reverse complement strand
TCACCCACCATGACCCAGGACCCCCATTCTGCATTTCTGGAGACACTGAGAAATACGAAGGTCCTACCAAACACCCTAATACTGGGCAATATCAACTACCCAAGCACTAACTCCCTTGTCCAACGCTTCCTGGAATTAATAAACTTGAACGCCCTGGATCAACTGGTCAACACCCCCACCAGAAGAAACAACATATTGGACCTGGTCATCACCAACATGGGTGACCGGTGTTCCACACCTGATGTCAACCCCTCACTGGTTAGATCAGACCATAAACTAATCACTCTGGATATTCACATTCTGCCCCCAACCCAATCAAGAAAACCACCGTGAAAAACTTTTCAAAAGCAAACTTCACGTTGCTCAAGACTGAGGTGGAAAGGTTCACAGCCCCCCACGCCAATGGACAATGCTGTCCAAGCTGCTGAAACCTATACAAAGGCACTCTATGATCATCTGCAAGAATGCATGGATCATGCTATCCCAAGTAAAACCAAGACTCACTCCTCCAAGAAAAGGAAACCAGTCTGGTGGACCCCTGCCATAAACAGGCTCTACAATAGAAGGAGGAAATCATCATCATCATCATCTCCTTTTTCCCATTTACATGGGGTTGGGGTATCATATTAACTGTCGCCAACTCTCTCGATTCAGTGCCATACTCCTGCCTTCTTCAACACTCATGCCTGACTGTCGCAGATCTTCTTTCACACAATCCATCCACCTCTTTGCTGGACGCCCTCGCTTCCTCTTACCTTCTCTTCCTGTCTGTCCTAAATCTTCCTCACCAGATTGTCTTCTGCTTTTCTACACATGTACCCAAACCACCGTATTCTGTTTTCTTTGATCTTTTCTACTTTGGCTTCTGCTCTTATGTCCTCATTTCTTCGCCTGTCCCACAGTGTGCATCCTACCACCTTTCTCTGGCACTTCATTTCCATCACCTCTAGCTTCTTCAACTGTTCTGCCTTTACTGCCCAGGTTTCTGTACCATACAGTAGTACTGGTCACACCACTGTCTTGTACACCTTACTTTTCAGCTTCTTTGGCATTCTTCTGTCATATACTACACCTGATACTCTATGCCAGTTGGCTGCAGCCCCTCTGATTCTAGCTTTGACCTCTTCATTCAGACTACCCTTCTCCTCAACCACCCCTCCCAGATACTTGAAGCTGTTTACCTGTTCCACTATCTTCCCATCTATCTCTATTCTCAGCTTCTTCTGATTTCCCCAATCTGCTGCCATTACCACTGTCTTATCTGTGCTTAGTTCAGCCCATGTGCCTTCAGATTTGCATTCCATTCTCCTATCCTTTGCTGAAGTTCTAGATCAGAGTCTGCCTGTGCTGCCACATCGTCTGCATACAGCAGCTTTGTTGCTCTGACCCCTCCAACCTGTTTGCTGATGTAGTCCATTACCAGTATGAACAGCAGTGGGCTCAGAGCTGAATCCTGGTGTACACCCACTCCCACTGGGAACCCCTCAGTGAGGCCAAACACTGTTTGTACTTGAGTCACTGGGTCCTTGTACATAGCCTGTACTAATTCTAGCAATGTTTCTGGGACTTCAAACCACTGCAGTACTGCCCAGATCAGCTTTCTTGGGACCTTGTCATATGCTTTATCCAAGTCTAGGAAAGCCCAGTTTGACTCTCTCCTCTTCTCTAGTTTCTTCTCAAGTATCTGTCTCAATGCAAACATCGGGTCAATTGTGCTGCATCCTGATCTGAATCCGAACTGTTCATCTCCCATCTTACATTCTACTATTCTGCGTATCCGTTTATCAATCACCCTCTCCAGAACTTTCATGCAATGTGGTAGGAGTTTGATGCCTCTGTACTGTCCACAGTTGTGGATGTCCCCTTTGTTCTTGTACCCTGGCATGAGTATGCTTATTCTTCAGTCATCTGGAATATGCCTTTCTCTCCACACTGCAATTAGTACCCTCAGGAGCCATTTCTCCCCTAGCTCACCCAGCATCTTTATCATATCTGCTGTGACCTCATCTGAGCCTGCTGCTTTCCCTGACTTCATTTTCCTTAGTGCTGCTCTTACTTCTTCTAAGCTGGGTTCCTCTTCTACTCTCATTGTAGGCTGTTTCTAGGGCAGTGTGGGATTTTCTTCATTCAGAAGCTGCTGTAAATACTCCTTCCATCTGCCTTTGATGTTCTGTGGGCTGGTAAGCAGGTTGTTGCTGGAATCCCTTATGAAGGGTGTCTGACTATCTTCTTTATCTTTCTGTCTTTGCCTTGCAACTTGGTATAGTTTCTTTGTGCCCCTTACTGAGTCACATTCCAGAAGCTGATAGAGTGCCTCTGATGCTCTAGTCTTTGCTATTGCAACTTCTTTCTTAGTTTCTTTGTTAGCCAACTAGTAGTCCTTCTTAGCTTGGTCAGTCTTTTCAATCTGCCACTTCTTCCTGCACTCCTTCTTTCTTTTGATTACTTCCTGCACTTCTGCATTCCACCACCAGCTTTCCTTATGTACCTTATTTCCATACCTGGCTCGGCCACATATCTTTTCTGTAGTCCTAACACATGCTGTTTTAGGCGGTGCCACTCTTCTTCAACTCCACCTATTTCCTCCTCTTCCTGGGGTGCTAGAGCCCTGAGTACTTCCTTGAACTGCTGTACTTTCTCTCCAGTCAACTTCCTGGTCTTCAGCCTGGTCCCTGTTGACCTTTGGCTTAGAGCCTTCTCTGACCACTGCTTGCAGCTGATTGTGGCAACTACTGGTTTATGCTGTGAACCGACTGTTTCACTGGGGATGACTTTGCAATCATGGATTCTACCCCAGTGCCTTTTCCTTACTAGGAGGAAGTCTACCTGAGTTGCATGTTGGCTACTCTTGTATGTGATCTTGTGACTGTCTCTCTTTCTGAGCCATGTGTTGGCTACTATCAAGCCATTTGCCAGACAGAAGTATAGAATGGCTTCTCCTTCTTTATTCCTATTGCTCCACCCATGTGGACCCAGGCAGTCCTCATATCCTGTTCTGTCTGTCCCGATATGTGCATTTAAGTCACCCATTATCAACACCAATTCATGTTGTCCTGCTTTATCTAGTAGGTCCTGCAACTGCTGTCTGAATGCACTCTTTTCCTCACTATCACAACCCTGCTGTGGGGCATAGGCTGAGATTATGATTACTGTCCTATCATTACACTGTAGTCTGATTGCCATGAGTCTGTCATTAATTCTGATGATATCCCTCACTGACTTCTGAAGCCTCTGTCTCACCACAATTCCTACACCGTTTCTAGCCTGTCCACCACCTGAGTAGTAGAGTCTGGATTCCAAGCCAAGTGGCTTTGTTGCACTGCCCTTCCATCTCGTCTCTTGGATACATAGGATGTCCAGCCTCCTCCGTATCATCATGTCATCCACTTCTAAGCTGCGTCCTGTCAGTGAACCTACATTAAGCGTAGCAATTCTTAGTTCATGTTTGGCAGGTTGGTTGGTTTTATGTCCAGCTTTCACTCAACAGAGCTATCCCAGTTAACCCAGGCTGGGCAACTAGACACCGGCTAGCCAGTAGCCTATTGACCCAGGGCTGCTGGGCTTTTATGGTGGGCACACACTGACCAATAGGGGCACATATACCCCTCCCACCATTAGCATGGGTCCCTGGCATGGGTCAGAGAGTAGGCCAGGTCCTCAACCCACTTATCACCAGTAACTACCCATGCCCATTTTTTTGGCGACAGTCAACATGACCGAATCACCTAGAGCTATATTTTACACCGAGTGGCTAGCCCTGCCACGGTGCGCAGTTTGTGATCCGTGTTCTCCTATCTTGAGGATACTGTGCGCCACAATAGATGCCAAAAGCGGTTGGTCTTTTTACAACTCTTCCCCCCATTGGGCACCATGTAGAGTCTGTGCTGCTGCCCACAGCTCCATTCATTGGTGAGTTTGATATGGAAACACTCAGCATGTTTTTCAAACATGGGAGAAACCCCACGGAGACACAGAGAGAACATGCAAACTCCAAACAGGCATTAGTCGGAGGTCAGGATCGAACCTTGTACCTTGTGCATTGGAGGCGAAGACCTTAACCACTAAGCCATCTGGAGGAAACTAGTACAGATAAGAGCAAAATCCCAAGAAGGAAAGACATCCCTGATCAGTATCAGCAAGAAACTATGATCCCTCATTAAATCATCCAAGGCTAGCTTCGAAATAAAATTTGCCAAGGACTCCAAAGATAACCACAAAGCTTTCTTTAGCTATGTCAAGAACCTAAGTGGAAACTCTCAGATCTGCTCTGAGTTGGTGGAGAATGGCACAAAATACACTGAACTGACTGATATTGCCAACATTTTGGCAGACAGGTTTAGTGCAAACTTCACACCCATCTCACCCCCTAAAGGGCCCATAACCATACCAGAAGAATGTAAGGCCCCAGAAATCACTGACACACAGGTTAAAACAGCCCTATCGAAAGCCAAAATCACAGCCTCAATGGGACCCCAACCCCTCACCTAAACACACTGCTCAAACTCAGCCTCTCTACAGGCTATGTACCCACAGAGTGGTGGACAGCAACTGTTATCCCACTACACAAAGGTGGTGCCACAATGGATCCCAGGAACTATCACCCTATAAGCCTAACTAGCTTGGTCTGCAAGTCTATGGAGCGCATCATCATGGAACTCATTAACAGAGACAATGGGAACCTCCAAACTTTGGACCCCACCCAGTTTGGCTTTGTTAAGGGCAGATCATGCCTCCTAAACCTGGTGGACTTCTTTGAGACAGTTACCAAGGTATTAGATGAGGGTAAGGAGGTCCACACGGCCTACCTAGACCTTGCAAAGGCTTTTGATACCATTCCCCATTCTGGTATTATAGACAAACTCACCAACCTGAACATTAACCCCTACATCATGAGATGGGTTGCAAATTGGCTCATGGACAGAACCCACATGGTGAGAGTTGCAGACTCTAGGTCAGACTCTAAACCGGTTTCAAGTGGCTTCCCCCAGGGCTCAGTCCTAGGACCCCTACTGTTCAGTATATACTTCTCAGAGGTACAGGCAAGCACAGGAGGACTTTGGCTGACCAAGTTTGCAGATGACTGCAAACTAGGGGCCATAACTGATTCTCTGGCTGATACAAACACCCTCCAGAAGGGTCTCACTGAGACAGATACCTGGTGTCAAAATCATGGCCTCAAGCTGAATGCCAAAACATGCATAGTCATCCCCTTTGGAAAAAACAAAGTACCCACGAACTACCACATAGGTGGTAGTCCCCTAAATACAGAAAAAGTAATAAGGGATCTGGGGACTCAAGTAGATAGCAATCTCTCCTTTGATAATCATATTGCCAAGGTGGTTAGAAAATCCTTCTATGTGGCCCACCTAATCTCAAAAGGGTTCACATCCAGAACAAAGGAGTTATTGTGCCTCCATACTCATCACTTATTAGACCCATTATAGAATACAACGCCCCATTTGGGATGTACCTTACAAGACACCTGCAACAGCTGGAAAAACCACAAAAGTACCTCAACAAGAGGATTACTGGCCTCAAACAGATGACCTATGCAGCCTGACTAAAGAAACTCCAGCTGTACTCGGTTGCACATCGCCTACTCAGAGGTGATCTCTGCTTGACATACAAGGACATGTCGAACCCAGAAATGATGGATATGCTCCACCTAAAAAAACCCAAATCCCTGAGAGCCACACGCTCTAGGCATATAAACCTTACCACAATGACAAATAGGACGTGCTGGAGGGATAGATTCCTGACCCAGAGACTCCCCATGCTTTGGAACAAGATTCTAATATACATCAGGCAGAGCCCCTCACTAGCTCTCTTCAAGAGAAACCTTGACGGGTGGATGGGAAACATAAAATTTACCCCGGGGATCACTGCAGTGGCTCTGCTGGACAGAGGTGCAGGGAACTAATGGCTCTGCTGGTCAGAGGCACAGGGAACTAATCTAAGGGGGTGGCGAAAGCCAACACACTCTGGCTAGGCTTATAAATGCCCTTGGGCAGATAGCTTAGTACTTACCTATGAACACACACACACGCACATTATATATATATATATATATATATATATATATATATATATATATATATATATATATATAAAGAGAGAGAGAGAAACACACACACACACACCCACACACATATATATATATATATATATATATATATATACACACACACACATATATCTATATATATGTATGTATGTGGTTTAATAGAGGGCTGGTTGAACATTATAGATTGGCAACTAACATGTTGCAGGGTTGTACATTTTCTGGTAATTGTGTTTGCTGTAAGGTTGTTTCTAAAAGCAAATATTTCACATCAATAAATACACTGAAAACACATCCATCCTCAACCCCTTTTTCCCATTTTGCACATGGGGTCACTTTCAACAGTGACAATCATGTTGAGTCAAGGATTACACTGCTGGATGGCTAGCCCTGCCACGGTAGTGTATGTGTACCACACACTTGCACCTATGGCCAATTTAGAGTGTCCAATCCACCTACTGCATGTCTTTGGAATGTGGGAAGAAACAGGAGCACTTGGAGGAAACCCACTCAACTGCAGGGAGGACATGCAGATGCCACACAGAAGGCACCTCAGCTGAGAATCCAACTGGAGAACCTCTTGCTGTAAGGCAACAATGATAACAGCTGCAGCATTCACTACAGCGGCTGCCAAAACACATACCATTAGGCAATTAGTTACTTGCACTTCTAAATGGGTTGTTTATATGGCAGCATGCCATTGTGCTGCTTTTTATGTTGGTCAGACATGTAGACCTTGGAAGCAACCTATCACTGTTTGAGTGATTTAAAATGTAAAAGGGATAGAACAGCCCTGCTTAGACACAAGTTGGAACAAGTTAATGCACATTTTGTTTTTACTGCTACTGATTCTGGTGGTGGTGGTAGTTTGTCTTTAGCACAAAAAAAACATGAAAATTTAGATAAAAAAAGAAAAAAATGTGGATTATTAATCTCAGTGCTATTTTTAAACCAGGTCTTAATGAATATTTTTGCTTTTTAGGTACACAATATTTTATTTAAGTTAGATACAACAATAAATTTAGTTTTAGGTGTAATTGATGATTTTTGCTACTAAATGGCAATGGAGTAATTTGGAACAATGAGGTTTAATTTCTGTATATGTGTATAAGTGTGTGTGTGTGTATATATATATATATATATATATATATATATATATATATATATATATATATATCTGTGCATGTATGTTTATATATTTTTTGATTACTTTTATTGTTTATTGCCATATTTATTTGAGCTTGATATTATGATTAAAGGCAGTATTTAGTAATATTAAATTCATTCACAACCCTCCCTAATAGTGCTTATCTATTCCACATTGCATCTTTTACTTTTCCAAAATAAACAAAGTTAAACAGGACAAACTCTCCAGGAGCTGCTAAAGCAGTTAACTGAGAAAACAAAACAAGCAAACACAGAAGATGAGCTGATAGCACAGCGAGGAGGTCCCACAGTAAGAATAAAATAAGATCTGATGAACACAAATGTCGAAAAGGCTTATCACCTGTTGTGATTAAAGGTTTTACTTATTTTATTCTTATTTATTTATTTATTTTTTAAATTTCTCCAAGTCTTTTGGGTTTCTAATACCATGATTGTAATGGATCCCATTCCTAAGTGACAGTACGATTAAAGTTCATGAAATTAGTATTGTTCCAGTCTTTGATGTGAGCCAACAGTGGTCTTCACAGCATCCGCAATGTGGCCAGTAATGACTCCTCCTGCAATTCATACAGAGTTACGTATATTAGTAGCATATCCACATACAATTGTAGAGACTTTTTTATAAGACCCGTTGCTCCTATTACTGGAACTGTGTGGGTATCTTTCTTCCACATTGCTCTCATTTCTGCCTGCAAATCCTGATATTTTATAACTTTGTGTATCTCTCTCTCTCTACGCAGGACACTGTAGTCACTGGGTGTGGTGATTTCAATGATCAATGCTACTTTTGTCTTCTTTACTTGGACCACTTTATCCGTTTTTTTAGCATCTATCTTTTGAACTTTTGGTAATGGATGATCCCATGTGATGTAGACTTCTTCATTTTCTATGATGATTTGTGGGTCATGTTTCCAGGATTTTTCAGCCACTTCAGTACCATAATGTCTGCACAATCCCCAGTGCAACAGTCTTGCCACATTATTATGCCTTTCAATATACAGTCCTTCTGTCATTAGTATGTCGTAACCAGCAACGTGGTGTACACCTGTTTCCAATTCTGCATTACAAAACCTACATTTGTTTGTTTCTCCTACATGTTTAATGGACTTTGTAAACCAACTTGTATGCAGCCCACTATCTTGGGCTACCAATATTAACCTTTCATTTCTTGGTTTGAATTTGCCTCTCCTTAACCATTCCTGTATTCGTTCCTGATCAACATGAGGTTCTTCCAGAAGTTTTCTAAACCTGGAACTATATTTATGCATTTTCCAAATTTCTTGCCTTCTCATATGGTCCTTTACCTTATATACTTTATTTTGTTTCTTGACACATTCACTTGCTGCCTGATTTTTATCTACTTCTGTTTTGATTTCCATTCGTGCTTGACGTCGATATGCTTCTGCTAAATTAAGCAGAGAAGTCATCTTAGAGTTATTCTCCTCATTTTTCAAAACTTTCACTACATTTGGGTCTTAAGAGGTCAGATGTGTGTGGAGTCCCATGATTGCAGATCTATACATGTAATCAATTTTAAGGAAGCTCTTCCCTCCATTGGCATGGGGAATATACAATCTTGGTATGCACTGTTTTTATAAATCATTTGGTGAGGATGAAGCATCCTTCTTGTTTTCCTGTCTAATCTATCCAACACATTTTGGGGCCAGTCATTCACTCCAAAACTGTACGTTAGGACAGGAAGAGCAAATTGGTTTATAGCTTGGATTTTGTTCCTAGATGTCAGTGCTGTTTTCAGGATTAATTTAAGTCTTCTAAAGTATTCCTAAGTTTTATTCACATTTGTTTGTGTGTCATTGTTGATCCTTCATCAATTCCCAAATATTTATACACTTCTTCTTGCTCAAGTTCGTTTATATCACATTCTTGTCCCAAACTGATGTTCTCCTGGTGCTGCACCTTTCCAGCTTTAAAAGTTGCTTTTGCACATTTATCAAGACCAGATGGCAGATCCGCGGTGGTGGTGCTGCAGTAGCGTCGTCGTCTCACAGTAAGACACTGACCGGTTTGACTCTCAGCTAGAGCATCTTCTGCATGGAGACATGCGTGGATGGGCGTACCTTCGTTGAAGGTTGTGTGTTAGGGCTGGCAACTCAGCACGTAAAAATCAGCTGCCAATCATTAGTGGACCGGAGTTCCGCTATGGCGACCCCTAACCCGGGAAAAGCCGAAAGACACAACAACAACATCAAGACCAGATGGCATTCTTATATCATCTGAAAATGTTTTGACAACTTGCAGTTGTGCTTTCTTCCTCATTATACGAGCTATGCAGTTTTAAATCATTGACAAACAGAAGATGAGAAGGCTTTACATTTTTATTGTTTTCTAGGAGGCAAATTATAGCCATGGCCTAAGCTGTTAAGTAGACAGCTTAATGGGTTAAGAGCAAGGCAGAATAGCACTGCTGACAAAGAGTCACCCTGGAATATCCCCCTTTGAATTTTTATCCCTGGGATAATAATTTGTCCTTTATCATGGCTTAATTGCAAAGTGGTCTGCCAGTGTTTCATTGTCACTATAATGTAGTCGATCAGTGTAGGGTGCATCTTACACATTTTTAAGCACTCTTTTATCCATGAATGTGGGATACTATTGAATGCTTTTTTGTAGTCAATCCATGCCATACTTAGTCTCTTCCCCTTTTTACAGTTCTCCACTATGACTTTATTTAACAACAAATGATCCTTTGTTCTTTATGACTTTCTTTTATTGCCCTGTTGTTCTACTGCCATAATTGAGTTTTCTTCTAAATGACTATAAACTCTGTCGGCATCAATTCCTGCGTATAGTTTATCCATTTTTGGAAGGCAAGTTATTGGTCTATAATTTTTACGGTAGCTTGCAGGTTCACTGTTAAGTAGGAGCATTGTTTTTCTGGATGTTAACCAGGTTGGTGTCTGTTCAGGGTGCGCATATAAATAGTTCTTACTCATGGCTAAATTTTTGTGCAAAGATGTTAATACTTTCAGCCAAAAGTTAGGTAGTGCATCTGGACCTGGGGTTTTCCAGTTAGAGGATTTTCTTAACTTTGTTTCAATCCATAGCTGGCCTTAGGCATAGGCCAACTAGGCAGCCACCTAGGGTGCTGCTCTAGCAGGGGCACTTTTCTAGTATTTATTTAATGTAACTAGACCAGGATGGGGGCACCGGATGGTGTGGTGGAGGGCACCGTGGATTCCTTTTGCCTAGGGCACCAGTTGACCTAAGGCCACTCCTGTTTCAATCTGTCTGGCTGTAACTTCATCCCATTTCATACCCTGTACCTTTAAACTTCTTATTCTTTCTTTAACTTCTATCCATTTAGTATCTTTGTTATGTTCCACAGGATCTTCATAGATACTTATCCAAAATGTATCTATTTCTTCTTTTTTTGGGAGTCTTTCAATTCCTTTTACCTTGTTTCCCATTTCTCCATAAAACTTTTTTGGGTCATCAATAAATTGCTTATTCTGCACTTTTCCTTTATATTTATCTTCATATTTTCTACGTTTTTCTGCCTGCACTGAAATTTTTAGTTTATTTGCGATAGTGCATGATAGATCCTGGTCTGTTCTAATACTACACATTGCTTTTATCACATCTATTTGTCTTAGTATTTTTGTTGATTTGTTCCTTCTTCTGTAGTCTTCTAAGTCACACTTCTTGTCTTAACTGCTTTATATTTTTTTCTATTCGATATTTCCATGATGGTATTCGCTTTTCCCTCGCTACCCTGTGTTCTTGTGGTAGAACTTTATCAGTTATTAATTTAGCTGCACTGTAATATATCCTGTTTACTTCTGTTATATCACATGGATCTCTATGAACAGTCCTAATTACTGTGTTCATTTGTTTTATCAGACTTCTGTCTTTTTGGGTTTAATTAACCTTCTGCAGTCCATTTCTTTCATTGATCTTAATATAGCTGTCTGTCTATTGAATTAAGCAACTCTTCTCTTAGCTCATTTTCTTCCAAACTGAGGGCACATCCCTTATTTTCCATTTCCTGCAGCCATTTTATAGAAGATTCTACAGCAACTTCCTGCAGCACATTCTCTTCAATTTCATCCTGGGCCATCCGTTGCTCTGTCATATGGGAACTCACTGGCCAGTCACTCCTCAACATTGACTGCATCAGAGTTTCCACAGTTTCCTGTTCCTTTCCTTGCTCTCTAGCTTCAAGTGAACATTTATACTGGTTTCCTGTGGAAGGCTCCAAATGATCTTCATATGGTGCCTGACCAACTGCTTCCTGTTCCACTAGTTTCCCCTTAATTTGGATACCCACTGCTCTATCCTGTTGTGGTGCTTTCTGAATATGATTTTCTACACTGAATCCTTCACTTCACAGTACTCCATAACCTCAATTTCTTTTTATTTAACTTCTCCATTACTAATCTCCTTTTCTGCTTTTCCTCTGTCTTATTTTTTGTATTGTAAAGTTTCCATGTCTGGATTCCTTTGCCTGTATTTCTCTTCAAATATCTTTGGTGCTGCTCTTTTTACATTGGTTAGTTTTGCTTTCTCCTTTGCATATATATTACACCATCTTAAATGTCTTTTTCTTTCCCATGTCCATATTTCTTCTTCAGATATTTCCTGACCGCCCTGCTTCTCCTTACTTAGGGGACTCACTGTATCATGCTGGGATGCAACCTGTGTTAGACCTTCTACACCAAATCCTTCACTTCACAGGCACTCCATAGGTTCAAAGGGTGGTACTAGGCTATTGGCCATAGGACCTATACAAGCCTAGCCATAACAATTCCCTGGCTATTTCTTCCCACAGCATTTATTGCCCTGGACCCCTGTCTAGCAGGGCAACTGACGTGATCCCTGGGGTGAATTTCCTATCTCCCATCCAATCATCAAGGTTCCTTTTGAAGAGGGCCAAAGAGGTGCCATGAGTGACATGTATGGGCAGTCTAATCCAGAGTCTGGGGGGTCTCTGGGTCAGGAACCTATCCCTCCAGCATGTTTTGTTCATTGTGATGACAAGGTTTAGATCCCTGGAGCATGTGTCTCTGAAGGATTGGGATTTCTTTAAGTGTAGCATGTCCAACCGCTCTGGGTTTGACATGGCCTTGTGTTAAGCAGAGATCGCCTCTGAGTAGATATGCGACAGAGTATAGGTGGAGCTTTTTTAGATGGTCAACATAAGGCATCTGCTTTAGGCTTGTGATTCTTTTAGTGAGGTATTTCTGCGGCCTTTCCAGCTGTTGCAGATGTCTTGAGAGGTACATACCAAACAAGGCATTGTATTCTATAATGGGTCTAATGAGGGATGAGTACAGTGGGACAATGACCTCCTTTGTTCTGGATGAAAAGCCCTTAGTGATGAGGTGTGTGCCACACAGAAGGATTTCCTGACTGTTGTGGTGATGTGGTTATCGAAGGTGAGACCATTGTCCACCTGTGTCCCTAAGATTCTTATCACACTTTCGGTGTTTAGTGTACTGCCACCTATGTGGTAATTCATGGGCACATGTTTTTTTCTCAAAGGGGATAACTATACATTTCTTGGCATTGAGCTTGAGCCCATGGCTCTGGCACCAAGCATCTGTTTCTGTAAGGCCCTTTTGGAGAATATCCACATCATTTGGGGATTCAATAATGAATCCCAGTTTGCAATCATCTGCAGACATTGTTAGCCAGAGTCCCTTAGTGTTGCCCTTACTTCAGAGGAGTAGATGCCAAACAAGAGTGATCCCAGGTCTGAATCCAGAGGTACTCCACTTGTCACTTGTCTGGAGCTGGATTTGGAGTTGGCTACTTTTACAGTGTGGGTTCTGCCAGTAAGCCAGTTGGTAACCCATCGAGTGACGTAAGGAATAATGCCCAGCTTAGTAAGTTTATCTATGATTCCAGAGTGGGGGATGGTGTTGAAGGCCTTGGTGAGGTCCAGATAGGCTGCGTGGACCACCTTACCTTTGTCCATAGCTCTGGAGACTGATTCAAAGAAGTCAATCAGGTTCAGAAGACAAGATCGGCCCTTCATGAACCCTAACTGCATGGGGTCCAGTGTTTGAAGGTTGCCAATGTCTTTGTTTATAAGTTCCATGATAATACATTCCATGGCCTTGCAGATCAGGCTTATCAGACTGATGGGGCGGTCGTTTCCGGGATCCAAGGTTGGTGCTACATGAGTAAATTTCCCAGTTAATGGCAGGGTAGTTGAAATCATTCAGTATTAGGGTGTTAGGTTGCATCTTAATATTTTCCAGTATGTTTAGAATGGTGTAGTGAAAATCTTGGGGCATGGTAGGGGATCTGTAGCCAGCTACAATTTGGATTGCAGTCTTACCTAGTGTTAGTTGCACCTGGAGAATTTCAGATGCATTGTGTTGGGCAGCTAGCCTGGTGTTGTGAATATCCTTGGTGAATATGGACACTCCCCCACCTTTAGTGTTTTGGTCCTGGTTTGGTGGCCAAAAAGTGTGGTAAGGGTTGTAGCCTGGTATTGCAGGGGTGCTCTCTGAAGTTTTAAACCATGTATCAGTTACTGCACAGATATTGATGTTCTCCATTTTTAGGAGTGCTTCGAGAGAGTGCATTTTGAGGTTTAGACTTCTAGCATTGAGTAGCATTGCCTTCAGATTTTGCATGCTTGTACCTGCTACGGTGGTAGTTTTGTCCTTTGAACTTTGCCTAAAAAAGGCACTATAGGGGTGGCAAGAGCCTTAGCCAGTAACCTGAATCCCAGGGGCAACAGGTGCAGACCATCTCTGGCAAAGCATCATGGTCTGTTGATCATGTCGTCCCAGGCAGACAGATACTGGATCCCCTTTGAATGATACCAGAAGCTTAGCCAATTGTTGAAGTCAGTCATTTTGTCCTTATACTGTGGTATCATTCTGGGTGAAGGCAGGATGCTACTCAGGGCTAGGGTCATACCTGCCTGGGCCACATGATCCAATGTCTCTTTTTCATGTAGTCCAGGGAGGTACGTCTCAAGTCATTCACTCCAACATGGAAAATGACAGAGTCATATTTGTACTTGTTGTGGAGTGACTTGAGTGCATGCGTTATGTGGTGGATCCTGGCACCCGACAGGCAATTGACTGTAATTTTCTCCTTGTTCAGCCTGGTGAGTGGGACATCAGTGTGCCTGACTATATAGTCATCTATGACTAAAGTGTTGGGTGCATTTGTTTTGCCTTAGGGGCTGTTGTTGGGTGGCACACTGGTGTTGTGAGCTATGTGACACTTTGGTTGCTATTGGTGTTTGTTTGCATTTCAGCTTCGGAGGTCCTAGTTGCTTGGGCAGGTTACTGTTAAGACCCTCCACATATGTGGGTTTAGTGTTGCTATGTGTGGGTGTTGGTGGTGTGGGTTTAGAAGGGCTATGTGTTGCCTGAGGTGTAGTGCAGGTGTTATCCTTCTCCTCTTGACTGTCGAGCACAATCTTGGGTGGAGAGAGCTTTGCTTCCAGTTTGGCTATGTAAGTGCATCTCTCGCAGGTTGCAGTGTTGGGTTGTAGGAGTAGAGGGTTAACTGTGTACATGAGGCAATTGCTGCATTGCCCCAGTATGCCCAGATTCAGCAGGTGGACAGGAGAAATCACCGGACGCTGACCCTTGGACATGCCTGGTTTGGTGCTTTTTTTTGTTTTGTAAAGTACAAGAGCTGTTTTCCCTTACCTTAGCAAGGTACTTTGCAATTATAGGCTGTTTAGTGCCCATGATTAATTTCTCCTTATTAACAAGGATGGTTGAGAATGTGTATCAGTTTAAGACTTCCTAGTGCTTTCCAGCAGGTTTTAAAGCAAGTGCTAGCCATAACTTCAACTTCTATTTTACTAATCATCTTTTCTACATTCCATCTTTGCGATATTTTTTTTATTGTGAAATTTTCCTTTTCTACATGCCTTTGCCTGTATTTCTCTTTGAATATCTTTGGGACTGCCTTCTTTGTATTGATTTGAATTTTTCCTTTGCATAAATATTGCACCGTATTAAATATCTCTTTCTTTACCATTTCTTTCCTTTTTATACTTTTCAAATAACTCTTGGTTTGTTGTTAAAATTTTTGCACTTCCTCAGATGCTTCTTTTTCCATACAGATCAGTTTCTTGATCTATATACTGTTTTTCACAAATCTGCTGTATTAATGAGCACAAAATTTCATTTGAAGTTTCTGACAGTTTTTCTTGTGGAAGTATTTTTCTTTCCTCTAATTTTTCTCTTAATCGTTTTGTATATCTTGTGTCTGGAAATTCTGGGCTTTTTGCAAAATAGTAACAATAGATGATTTATTTCTTATCCTCAATAGTCCATTTTATCATCTTTGTGGCTTTTCTTTATTCTATCAGTTTATGTGATTTTTGTGGACTACTATTTCCTTCTACAACAGGGGGCCATCCTCCCCCTCAGCATGACCTGGCCGCATTGTAGAAATGTTTCCATTTTTGGAGGATTCTACAATATTCTATTATTTTTTATTCTTTTTATTCTATTAATCTTACTGTGGGACCTCCTCGCTGTGGTGTCGGCTCAACTTGTGTGTTTGCTTTCCAAAATAAACCCTCATTTCTTCTTATTTTGGCTACACCATTATACTCTAGCCTTTCATACCTATTTATTCCTTACATTCCAGAGAAGATACCAGGACAACCTAACTCTCTTCTTTTATAAAAAATACTTCTCCTCCTACCTATCCTCTACCAGCTTTCAGAATGCATCATCACTGCATCTCCTACTGTCCTGCAACTTCTTGCTTCCTCCTTCATTGCACCTTCCCCACCACCTGAAATCTGTAAAATAAAGTTTCCTGTACTTAATTATGCTACTCTTCAGCATATCCTCTATTCTTTTCCTCTTACTGTGTCATCCTTCATCCTATTACAGCTCAATAATATATCTCAACATCTCTCCAGCTCTGTCCCAACCACCTATCCATGCTTCCTCTTTACACTTTCCACACACTGCACCAAAGCTATTTAATATTAACCCTCACTTTTATTCCAAATATAGACTGATTAACTGCAGTTAAACTCAAACCAAAACAAAATTAAGTGCAAGAATCCTCTCCAAAAAACAAGTATGCATAACTGTCCAATATACTACAATCCTTCTAGGAGGAGATATACTCCCTAAACCTGGTCCCAGTTATCACAATGAACACAAAGATAATTATCTCCCATACACTTCTGTAATCCAACAGCATCCAATCCCCACCCCTGATGATCTAAATTTTGCTGTATTAAAATAAACATTAGAAGTGGAATAAAAATCTACTGAACTACATGCCTGGATTCCACAACATAAGCCTGATATTCTCGCTGAAACTGAAAGTTGACTTAAATCTGGCATAAACAACTCTGAAGTTATATCTCCTGGCTATATCATCATCCATAATGACCATATAAAGATAAAAGATAGTGGTATTGCTTTAATATTTTCCAGCACCTACCAAATTTCCCCTTACAGCAAACCAAAACCAAATCTCAGTTCAGCAGAGCTTCTTATTGTTTTCCTCAAAATAACCAATTATAAACAAATATGTATTACTGTCCTTTATATCCCTCCTGATGATAAAACAGCTATAATGGAAGATATCTTACACTGGATATCCATAACATTTCCACAAACAAAATACTACTAGGTGATGTGAATGTCAGCTGGCTGGACATCAACTCTAGTCCCCTACATCTAGCATGAACTTCTGTGGTTTCACTGAAATAATTTATAGCCCCACACATTATAGCAAGACATCAAATTCCTTATTAGATTGGATTCTAGTATCAGACCCTAGCAAATACACCACCATAGGTACAATGTCGGACTCTCTCAGTGAGCACTGCTCAATCTATACAACCAGACATCTCACAAATCCAGTTAAACAGCATATTTATAAAACAAAATGTAACTTTTACAAGTTTACACCTGAAATGTTCATGACTATATTATCACCTATTAACTGGAAGTTCCTAAAAGTCTGTATAAATAAAAATATGTGTGTGTGTGTGTGTGTGTGTGTGTGTGTGTGTGTGTGTGTGTATATATATATATATATATATATATATATATATATATATATATATATATATATATATATATATATATATATATATATATATATATATATATATATATATATATATATATATATCACATTTGTCAAAGTTTTACAACTTCAAATGCTATATGTCCGAACCCATATGTTCTAAGTTGTAAAACTTTGAAAACTAAAAAAAAAATAAAACTAATATATAAATTACCTGGTGGTTATAAGCAGGGGGCAAGCCCCCCTGCATCCCCCACACCCCCAGCTCTTTAAATATACCAACTACGAGATCACACTACAATGCAGTATAGTGTGGAAAGGGAAGATTTGTCTTTACTACACTGTAGCAAAATCTCGGAGTTGTATATTTAAAGAGTGGGGGTGTAGGGGGGCTTGCCCCTCCTTTTTGCAACCGTCAGGTACGTTTTTTATTATTTTTATTTTTTTTTTAAGTTTTCGATGTTTTACAACTTCGAACATATAGGTTCAACCATATAACATTCTAAATTGTAAAACTTCAACAACGTGATATAGACCCAAATATATACATATAAATATATATATGGTTTACCTTTATGACATTACAACATGTGCGACTCATCATACATCTGACTTTAAAGGTCAGAAACTGCACTTTCAAATACTAAAAACACAGAAAGTGCTAAAACGCGAATTTGACATTCCGAGAATGTAGAATGTTTTCAAAACACTAGACATTTCCGGATGTCTCCAAACACCATTATGCAGGGGGGGCAAGCCCCCCTGAACCTCCTGTTAAAAACTGAGGGTCTGCCAGCCCAGTCAGATAAAATTTTATAAATAATTCTATGTCATTGTAAATATTAATATGATCCACAGGCTTGGGTAACAAATGTAAGAAAACTGGTTTATGTTCTGATCTTCAAAAATTTAACCACAGTGCACCCTTCTGGAAGAAAGCTGACGAGTAAAGGATTTTGTGACTGTTTGATCTCAAGCTAGGAGACAGGATGTCTGGGTTAGGAAATTCTTTCTATTGTTCTATGACAGAGATAATTACTAGGTTTTACCTGTAAAGTGTCTTTTATTGCTGTGGTTTCCTGGTGCAGATCAAAGAAATGTTAAATTTTGGGTTCTGTTATCCTGGGAACTAAATCAGAGAAGAGACAAGAATGATGTAATCTGAAATGACTCAGCAGTGCTGTGTATTATCAATTTAAGAACAGAAAGAAAGAAGAGCATTCTGCATTTTGCTCTGGATCTGACAACGACTCACTTTGCTCTGTAAGTAGTTTATTTAGAACAGTGATTTCTTAGAGACAGATAGGAATATAGCCAGATTAGACTAGTTGTTTTCTATAAGAATTTATGTCAGACTGTCCTACAATATTGTTTTAAGTATTTTCCTGTGATTTCTGAACTCTATTATCACTGTGTTGAATTGATGAGTAGAGTATTCTGTTTTTATTTATTGTTAACTATTTTTAACCTTTCAGCTGTGGCTGTTTTGTGTAGAGATAATTTAAGATCTCAGAGTATTTGCATGTATTTGGTGATACTGTATAAGTAACTCCAATAGCCTTAGCCCTGGGTTACACTTACTATTTGGATAACAGTAATAGCACACAGTGGAACTGGTCACCCTTTGGGAAGGGCCTTATAGTAGCTGATAAGTAGTGGTTTGTGGCAGTGATTTCTACATTATAGTCTGTGCAGGAGGGGGCACAGCCGGAGAACCTGTGCCAGCCTTCCCCATGAATATCTGTGTGTTTGTATGTAATTCATATCTCAAAGTGTGTGTGTGTCAGCTACTTGGGTAGGGACACAAAGCACTGGTTGAGACAGAAAGGGTGCTGGTGGTTTTGGCTTGACCACTTGGCTGAGATCTGTACTCTATAGATGTGCCAGTGAGGAGTCTTATTAGGGATCTGGAGAGAAAGGCAGAAACCAACCCCAGACTGACTGTGATCTTTGTGTTCTCTTAATGGAAATTGTACTTTACTGTGTGTGTACTTGTTATCCTCCCAGTGTGGACATCCCTCACTGGTGCTAGTGGTGAGGATTGAAGCTCCTTGATTACTGGGCCAGTGCATGGGCGTCACCCCTCACGCCTGCTAATTTAATATACTACCTCTGAGAGCGCATTGCAGTGATGGATGGGGTACATGTTCCGATCCCCACTGTAGTACAATCTCCACTCAAAATGTCGAGTCCACATGTGCAAATGCACACTGGCATTTGCTCATTTGTGATTTCAGCAATTTTGTTTGTTATTATGAACTTCTGAAATCGTACTTTTGCACATCTGGCCATGACAGATGTGCACTTCAACCTTTTGAAGGTAAACCACATGTGTGTTTGTATATATATATATATATATATATATATATATATATATATATATATATGGATCTAGGACTTTTAATTGAAAGATCAAAAGTCTGAATCCATTATCACTGAACATACTTTTCCTTTCACCGAAAAGGTAAAGTATGTTAAAAAAAAAACAACAAAAAAAACATCATTAAACCTACTTCTATGCAGGGAGGCAAGCCCCCCTGTGCCTCCCACACCACCCCACTTAAATATTCTCACTCTGAGGTTGCACTACAGTGGGGAAAAGGGAATTTTCCCTTATCCGCACTGTAGTATGACCGGCACAACGAGCATACTTACCCGAAAGTGCTGCTTCAGTGAACAGCACTTTCGGTTAAGTATGCTCAGTGATTTTTGCTTCGGTGGAAAGTGCATTCAGTGATCTGTACGGATCCCATATCTCTCTCTCTCTCTATATTATATATATATATATATATATATATATATATATATATATATATATATACATATATGTATATCATTCACTGTGCTGAAAGTGCAGTTTGTTGACATAGCGAGTGACATTGAAATTTGAGTGTTCCCTTCATTGTCTATTAAAGGTATCATAAAAGGAAATTCAAATGTATGCACAAAGTTAACATATATTTGTGTGTGTGCATGTGTGTGTGTGTGCCCGTGTATATCTAGATGTATGTATATATGCATATATATATATATATATATATATATATATATATATATATATATAGATAGGGACACTAATAGCAAGACTTTCAGATGTAGTAAATTTGTCGCTGGGGGGTGGGCAGGTGGATGGGTATGTTTGTGTGAGTGTTTGCAGGTAGAATTAGAGTAAAGGCTATGTCAGAGGACAGATTTAGAGCTGTGAACATGCTGCTGCATCTGGATTGTGTCCAAGTGTGTTAATATAATGATAGTGTTACAGAATCGCCCAGGTGCATGGTTAGTGTTAGGGTTAGCATGCATTAGTAAGAGGGTACAGGATGCAAAGCCTGATTATGTTGACACAATTTGAAAGCTACATTAGCAAGACTCAATTGTAGCTCTTAGCTCCCTGGCAATAACAATAACACATCAACAGTGCAATTTTTATCCGTGTCCTGACAAATGCAAAAATAAGTTCAGTGGTATGTTAAGCAGTGGTGCTTGTTACTCATTGTCCTGCATATTACAGTCACATGGGTGAACAGAACAAGAACTGTTCACATGTAGCCACATCAAAACCAAGCTATCAGTTCTATGCTAACCCAAAATAATAGTCAAATCCACATTACTGAATATTATTACAATATATGTGTGATCCCACACTCTATATGCTGTGATATACTACTTTTGTAAGCTTTATAATTTTAAGTACTATGTCTATGCTTTACATCTATGTTCTACATCGGCAATGATGTTTCATGCATCACCAAACAACTAGCTCTTTAACTGTTTAAAATGGGTGACCAATAAATACCTTGTTATTTGGGAAGATGATACAAAAAGTGAAAACACAGGTATCATGGGAATTACAAAGAACAGCATGGCAGAATATGGCAAGAATGGAACACTTACTGCAATAAGTACTAAATGTGAATAAAGCATGTGCATCTCACACAGATCTTCTTAAGAACACCTTCAGACTTTTTTATGGCTGTAACGATGTGAGGCATTGCCAGCTATGCCAGGAGAAGTAGGGCAGTGGATGTGTAACATATGCCAGCACAGCTAGCTGCATTTTGGAAAGAATTATATGTTACTTGTATATCAAACTGATTTGTACAGATGCTTGAGCTAAGAAATGTATTTGTAAAGCTGCTTGTGTTAAAAAATGTATCAACAGTGCACTATGGACCTCTCCAGTCCACTCCTTTGACTGCTCCCTTTTGGCATTTACTTCTCAGAATTCAAGGCCAATGTCAGTGGTCTCTGGCTGACTAAATTTGCAGATGATTGCAAATTAACAGCTGTCATTGAATCTCATAATGACACAAATATTCTCCAGGAGGGGCTGACATAGGCAAACAACTGGTGTCACAGCCAAGGATTAAAACTAAATGTCAAGAAATGCATAACAGTATCCTTTGGAAGTCATCCATCCCTGGTGACAACACACCCCCTTAGAGGTGACCCAGTAGACAGGAACTTAGGGACACAGATATATAGTAATCTAGCCTTTGATCATCATGTGTCTACAGTGGTGAGGAAATCATTTTATGTTGCACACGTTATAAACAAAGTTATGGCATCTAAGTCCAAGGAAGTCATTATTCCAGTGTATTTGGCATTCATCAGACCTATCATTGAGTACAATGCCCCCTTTGGTATGTACCTAACCAGGCATATCCAACAACTGAAACATCTACAAAGGTTCCTTGCTAAAAGAATACAGGTTGTAAGTAATATATCCTATGCAGACCATCTCAAGCCCTATCCCTGTATTCTGACTCCTACAGGCTTTTGAGGGGAGATCTATGCCTGATGTACAGGGTATTGTCAGACCTCACTCTGATGGACCTCCTGCATATCCACAAAACAAACAGTACCAGAATTACCTGTTCTAAATACTTAAACCTTGCCCATGATATAAAGAGGAGAGATAGGTATTTATCTGAGAGACTACTCCATCTATGGAACAGCCTTCCCATTCATGTGAAGCAAGCAGAGTTCTTCCCTAAACCAATTCAAGTGCAGCTTGGAGAATTGGATGGGAAACCAGAAATTCATTCTTGGTTTGGCACCTATGACTCTAATGCAGACAGGTAACCTGTAAATGGTTCATCTCCCAGGCTCATGCTTACACTTATCAAGAGTATCAGAACTTGCCAGAGATTTGGGATGCATGGCTAGGCTTAAAATGGCCCTTGTGGTCATTAGCCTAGTAAACACCTATGAATCTATGTTGGACAGAAAAGAAATCTACATGTATATCAGACTGTACTGTTTTAACTGTGGAAATGAATACATTGTAACAGAGGATACTGGAAGAAAAGAGGTTAAGCTCAGCTTCGGCTAACTTTGAAAAATAGCATGCAATTAAATTCCTTAATTTAGGTCATAAAGATTGTATCTTACAGTTCTGACTGCAGCCAGAGATGAAATGTATGTGCCAGAAATTGTCTTATTAGCTCCTGCAGGAATAATGGAAGTGTTTTAATGTTTTATGATTTCCAGAAGCTGCAGTAGATCTTAACAAAGCTGTGTGTGTATGGTAACACATATGTGTGAGATTTTGGTTCAGTTTCCAGTAATGGGGGTAGTATGGGAACTAGAAGTCAGATGACCAGATGAGTGTGATATCATTGTGTAATCCATCACAAAAATGATGTTTTAATACTAGATGAGACTGAAGTCTCAGAGCACTCTGTTTTTGGAACCTGACAAAGAAGGAAGACCTCTCACCTACTACACATCTTACCTTGCTCTAGTAAATGACCAGGGAATAGTAATTATTTAGATCAGTCAGGATAATATAGTGAGATTAGTTAAGTACTGTCTGTATCTGTGTGAATCTATTCTTCTGTGTTATTTTAATATTTCTTGTTATTAAAACCCTGGTATTTATAGTAAATAAATATTTAGTATTATCATGTTATTTTATTATTTGTTATTAAATATATTTAAAATTTAAATTGCAGTTGGTCCTTTAAAGAATATTTTAAACCTTGAGTGCTTATATCTATTTGGTGACTTTGTGGCCACGCCTGAAAGCCTTATTGTATTGGTCAAACACTATAATTTGTATCAATATTAATTTCAGTCATTTAATTGGCTACCCTTGTATATGTAAAAAACAATAAACTGCTCGGCTGCTCAGTTGAATAGAACAGCACACCAAATGGACCAGCACTTTAGCGTAAAATTAATTTCAATCTCCGCTTTAGTCAATACAGACTTCATCAGGAAAAATCAAACACATTTCAGTTACACAAGATATAAATACTTAAAAATGAATTACATTCAGTTAAAACCAATTAAGGTCAATACAAAAATTGAAAGTAATAATACATCACCCATTGCTGCCACAAGTCTTATTGACATAAACTCTACGATCTTGTAAAAAACATTTAATGTTTATGGCATCATTTAAGCCTGGAGGCTGATCAGCTCTCAATTAAATCTGCCAGCTAGTTTCTCTCTGTTCCAAATATTTTTTAAAGTTGCCACCCCTCAAATTTAGATGACCCTGTTCCAAAACGGAGAAGAAGAATTTTTTGAATTTAGAACAAACTAAAGTATGCCTATATAAAGCATTGTTTACATCCTTCTTTTTAATATCGTACAGATGCTCTCTAATCCTCGTCATTAACTGTCTAGTTGTCATACCAATATAAAAAGGACATGAACTACACACAGCAACATATACCACCTCTATACTTCTACATGAGAAGTAGCTAGGCACAGAAATAGTATATGGTATGTGTTCTAAATTAATAAATGATCCTTCCAAAATATATCTACACATATTATATGTGAGACATTTATGGATTCCTTTACTGACACTAAAAATCTTTGTGTCAAACACAAATTTGGCCCTCCCTTTTTCCAATAAACTTTTTAAATTAAAATATTTTTTGTACACAAATCTAGGATTCTCACCCATATTATTAACTAATTCACGATTGCCTCTGACAATATTCCAATTGTCAGATCAAATCATTTTGATACTTGAAGCCCCACTAGTTATAGGTAAATTGTAACTTAAATACATGTCATTACATGAAGTCTTCCTTGGAATGACTACTGATGCTTTAGTCAAAATGGGTGAATACCTGTCTTCTCTACCATTCCAAACATATTTGATTTGGTCATCCAACATTTTCTCATCATAACCACATTCTAAAAACAACTTTTTAATATATAAAAATTAATTATGCAAACATTTGTCATCACTGGTCATTCTGCTGTCACAAATAAACTGTTCCTTCGGAATGTTCTTTTCCACATGAATAGGATGTTGACTGGAAAAGTGTAAGTAACTATTCGTAAAAGTAGTTTTTATATGAATGCTACTATTAAACTTACTAGTTAATAATCCCATTCCAAGTGAACATCCAAAAAATTAAGGGAAGTGCCATGATCTCCCAACACAAATTAAAGAAAAGATAAACTGGAATTGATTGTTGTTAATAAAGCATGTGCAGACATGATAGTCCCCTCAATTCCAAAGTCCAAATCATCTATAAAGCTCTTGTAATATATTACTTTAAACTGAATGAAATATGGTTTCAAAAATTCATATTCCCACCACCCCATCACAACATTAGCAAAAGAGGGGGCAACTGCTGACCCCATAGCTATACCTTACATCTGTTTATAATAATGACCATTGAACAAAAAATAATGATTGTTCAAGATGATATCAAGTAAATTGCAATAATAGTTAATAACATTATTTTCACTATTCGTAAACTTGTTCAAATACGATCTTACATATTCAACCCCGACATTGTGGGGTATACACGTATAAAGAGAAGTCACATCTAAACTGAATATAATATGTACATGAGGATCAAATGCAGTCTGTTCATTGAACCTTCTAAAAAATTCCATGAATCCTTTAAAAATGATTCCATACTATGAACATAAGGTTGTAAAAATGAATCAACCAATAAAGAAATACCCTTAGTGACATAATGAGTTGCAGAAATAATGGGTCTAAAAGGGGGGGGGTCTATTCATAGGTTCATACTAGGCTATCTGCCCTGGGGCAATTATAAGCCTAGCCTGATTCTGTATGGCTTACGCCACCCCTGATTTGAGTATACTGTGCCCTTTTTAAGGTTTAGTTTACTGTGCCTCTGTCTAATAGTGACACAGGAGTATTCCCTGGGACAAACCTATGATCCCCCATCCACCTATCAAGATTCTTCTTGAAGAGATTCAGTGAGGTGCTCTGCCTCACATGAAATGGAATTCTATTCCAGAGTGAAGGGAGCCTCTGGGTTATGAACCTGTCCCTCCAGCAAGTTCTATTTATTTCTGTGCTGAGGTTCAAGTCCCTCGAGCATGTGGCTCTAAGGGATTTAGATTTACTGAGGTGGAGCATGTCCATTAATTCTGGATTTGACATAGCTTTGTATGTCAGGCATAGATCGCCTCGAAGTAGGCGGTATGCAACTGAGTAGAGCTGGAGTTTTTTTTTAACCGAGCAGCATATGGCATCTGTTTGAGACCCTTGATCCTCTTGGTGAGATACTTTTGGGGTCTTTCTAATTGCTGCAGGTGTCGGGTAAGGTACATCCCAAAAGGGGCATTGTATTCTATGATAGGCCTGATGAGGGATGAATAAAGGGGCACGATTACCTCTCTTGATCTAGATGTGAAACCCTTCGTGATGAGGTGGGCTATGCAGAAGGTCTTTCTAACCAATTTGTTAATGTGGTTTTCAAAGGAGAGATTGCTATCAACTTGGGTCCCCAGGTCCCTAATAACTTTCTCTGTACTTAATGGGTTTCCGCCTATGTGGTAATTTGTGGGCACATTGTTTTTGCCAAAGGGTATGACTATACATTTTTTGGCATTTAGCTTTAAACCATGGCGCTGGCACCAGTTATCTGTCTCTGTGAGACCTTTTTGAAGGTTGTTTGTGTCAGCTGGAGAGTCGATTATGGCGCCCGGTTTGCAGTCGTCTGCGAACTTGGTGAGCCATAGTCCTCCCACGTTTGCCTGTACCTCGGAAAAGTATATACTGAACAAGAGTGGTCCCAGGACAGAACCCTGTGGGATGCCACTTGTGACCGGTTTCGAGTCTGACATGGCTCCAGCAACTCTTACTCTGTGGGTTCTGTCTTTGAGCCAGTTTGCGACCCATCTTGTGACATAGGGGTTTATATTTAAGCTGGATAGCTTATCTATGATGCCCGAGTGGGGTATTGTGTCAAATGCCTTTGCAAGGTCCAGATAGGCTGTGTGGACTACCTTCCCTTCATCTATGGCTTTGGTGACTGTTTCGAAGAAGTCAACCAGGTTCAAAAGGCAGGATCTGCCCTTGACAAAACCAAACTGGGTAGGATCTAGTGTCTGTAGGTCCCCAATGTCTTTGTTTATGAGCTCCATGATGATCCTCTCCATAGCCTTGCAGACTAAGCTAGTCAGGCTTATGGGGCAATAGTTTCCAGGGTCCGTAGAGGCTCCACCTTTGTGGAGTGGGGCTACTAAAAATCTTTGTGTCAAACACAAATTTGTCCCTCCCTTTTTCCAACAAACTTTTTAAATTAAAATATTTTTTGTATAGAAATCTAGGATTCTCACCCACATTATTAACTAATTAACGATTGCCTCTGACAATATTCCAATTGTCAGATAAAATCTTTTTGATACTTGAAGCCCCACTAGTCATAGGTAAATTGTAACTTTGAATACATGTCATTACATGAAGTCTTCCTTGGAATGACTACTGATGCTTTAGTCAAAATTGGTAAATACCTATCTTCTCTACGATTCCAAACATATTTGATTTGGTCATCAAATATTTTCTCATCATAACCATGTTCTAAAAACAACTTTTTAATACATAAAAATTCATTATGCAAACATTTGTCATCACTAGTCATTCTGCTGTCACGAATAAACTGTTCCTTTGGAATGTTCTTTTTCACACGGATAGGATGTTGACTGAAAAAGTGTAAGTAACTATTCGTAAAAGATTTTTAGTGTGAATAAAGGAATGCATAAATGTCTCATATAACGTGTGTAGATATATTTTGGAAGGACCATTTATTAATTTAGAACACATACCATACACTATTTCTGTGTCTAGCTACTTCTCATGTAGAAGTATAGGGGTGATGTATGTTGCTGTGTGTAGTTCATGTCCTTTTTATATTGGTATGACAACTAGACAGTCAATGACGAGGATTAGAGAGCATCTGTACGATATTAAAAAGAAGGATGTAAACAATGCTTTATATAGGCATAATTTAGTTTGTTCTAAATTCAAAAAATTCTTGTTCTCCGTTTTGGAACAGGGTCATCTAAATTTGAGGGGTGACAACTTTAAAAATTATTTGGAACAGAGAGAAGCTAGGTGGCACATTCAATTGAGAGCTGATCAGCCTCCAGGCTTAAATGATGCCATAAACATTAAATGTGTTTTACAAGATCATAGAGTTAATGTCAATAAGACTTGTGGCAGCAATGGGTGATGTATTATTACTTTCAATTTTTGTATTGACCTTAATTGGTTTTAATTGAATGTAATTACTTTTTATGTATTTATATCTTGTGTAACTGAAATCTGTTTGATTTTTCTGATGAAGTCTGTATTGATGAAAGCGGAGATTAAAATTAATTTTACGCTAAAGTCCTGGTCCATTTGGTGTGCCATTCTATTCAGCTGAGTTGCCGTGCAGTTTATTGTTTTTTACAGTCGATTTTATTCAGTTGGATTTTACCCTTGTAAATGCCTTAAAGTAGCTGGCTTTGAAGTGTCTGGTGGCAGTGTAACTACCTTATAGTCTGGGCAGAAGGGGGTATAGCTAGTAAATCTCTGTTAGCCTTTCCCAGGAGTGAGTGAGTGAGTGAGTGTGTGTGTGTGTGTGTGTGTGTGTGTGTGTGTGTGTGTGTGTGTGTGTGTGTGTGTGTGCGTGTGTGCGTGTGTGCGTGTGAGTAAAAATCATATTTCAAAGAGCGTTAGCTGCTTGGAGCAGGACACAGAGCACTAGTTTCAGAGATAGAGTGGCGGAGGACTTGGATGAGGACTCAACTCTACAGTGGTGCCAGTGGGGAGTCTTACTGGGGACCCGGAGAGAGAGAAACTCGCGCCCTGGATTGCTTGTGTTCCCTTTGTGCTCTTACGGGAAATTATGCTTGATGCAGAGAGCAGCATCTGGAAATACTGGGTATATCCATTTTTGTTGCAAGTGAATGTCCCTCTCCATTCTCAATGGTGAGGATTCAGGCTCCTTGATTACTGGCCCAGAGAGGTGACGTCACACTGCCTCATCCTACTTTATATGAATTTAGCTTTGGCTTTTGCTAAATTAACAGCATCACAGATAAACTACAGCTATCACCTTCCCTTTTCTTGCTTAGCTTTTCTCCAGCTTACTGTGCATGAATTTTATTTTGGTATATGACTGTCTGTTGGTTTTTTAATCATATTACTTCACTGTGACCTCAGACTAGTGACACAGTAGCAAAAAAACATTAACTGAGTGCGACACTGGCAAGGCATATGTATACATGGTGCATGCAGAAAGAATGGCTCCTTAAAATAAGGGCAAACTATTGCTCACAAGCTCAAAAATAAATAAAATGGTGCAGAGGGCATGCACAGTGTTCATCACTGACCAGCTCCTCTTCTTGGCACATGACACAAGCCAAGACATTTTCTCTTACAGCCAAAAGAGAACTAAGACGTGGGATGGCTTCTATCATCTCTGTGAGTCAAATGATCAAAATCTAGATTATTGCAATCATCACTGCATGTCATCACATTTTATAGCAGCTGCCATCACATTTTACAGCAGCTGCATATTTCTGGCACTTCACTGCCTGATATGGCTAGACAAAATGTTTACTCTGACTACAAACTGACTTTGCTGTGAGCCCCACTTTGTCCTGCTTTGGCTGCTGGGTTAAGTATTGATTTCTCTCTCTCTCTTTTTTTTTTTTTTTTTTAACTGATAACAGACAATGCTAAAATAGATCATCATACAGAATATTTCTTTGTTTCAAGCAAGTGACACTGCCAGGTGCTGTATAAAGCATAAGTCCGGAGCCCATCTATATGAGGGCTGACTTTCAGTCCTATAAGTTGCTAATGATATCAAAAGAAAACAGCAATGTTATAAAAAGTCTGTGTTATATTAATAATGTCTTATGTTTATTAGGTTTAATTTTACGTCATGCTTTCAAACAATAAGCAGTGAGTCAAAATACAGACAAGTCTCTACAAAGTAACTACCAAAATAAGAAAGTGAACATATTTTACAAGTCATTTTAGCAAATTATATCAAGAAATGAACAAAAAGGCTGAGTTCTAAATGCATTTTCTAATGAATTAAAAAAACAACTCCTAACACCTCATAATGATGGTCTAGCTTTAGCAATGTTCTTCTTATTGATTCTCTAAAGTACCATCTCATTTAATCTCTGCTAACCTTCACAGGTCACAGACGTATATACCTAAAACTTACTGCAGTCTGTTGAACACAGAAAAGCTCGTCGGCCATAAAACACATCTTTATCTACATTGCGAAGCAGTTTAGGAAACCTTAAAAGTTGAAGTTTAAAGCTCCCCAAACCAGTAAAAGAAATGTCTGTTACATATTACATCTTCATCTCCACTTAACAGATCTGTTACTACTCTACATTGCAGATTATAACAACTTCAGATATTCTTTGCATCTCTGGATAGAAACAATTATCACAACAAAATAACAAATGATCACTCAGCTGAATTGTTAAGGTTGCACTTTTGTACTGTCTACACCAGCAAAAAATCTACACTGGTGATTCATCATTGTCAGGTAAGGCTGAATACACAGCTCAGAAACAGAGGTACAGAGATGGGAATAGGTTAGTGGCAAAAGAAGAAACCTGCACCAAGCCTTATTTTATGTCCGCTATAAGAACAAAACCCACATGCGCAAACTGATGGAAGCAGAACAGAAGTGACATGTTGCTGAGTCCCACCCCCAGGGCCAAAGCAACTTCTTGTCATCTTCATTGCCTCATCCTTTCCTTGCTCTTATGTTAACTTATGGTAAGTCACAGTGAGAGACAATGGTACTCTCAGATTGCACTACCTTCTATCTTATTACTGATACTTGTTGCAAGACTATTCTGGCTGGTCAGCCTTACTTCTACCACTCAGGATGCCTGCTCGGGTGTATTTCAAATATGAACACCGAAACTTTGAACTGGGAAGTTCGAAGTCTAAAAATAACGAAGCTGCGGAACATCGAATTCTTTCCCAGGGAAAGAATTTGGTGGCCATTTCTGCGGCTTTGCTATTTCCTCCACTGTGGTGCGATCTCAGAATTGGTATATTTAAGTAGGGGGGTGTGGGGGATAAAGCCCCCCACATTAGAAACAGTATGTAGTGTTCATGTGTTTCCACGTTGTGTACCGGAACAGTGTTTTTTTTCCCTGGGAAAAAAAAATCACTGTTCTGAGTGTTCAGAGTTTTCAGTTTTAGAACTTTTGGGTTCGATATTTACATAGTCAAAGTTTTGACACTTCGACTATGTGATGTAGACCCTGCCTGCTCCTTTCTGCTTTTCCTCAGATCATCACATTCATATTCCACGTTTCTCAACCAATGGATATGTGACCAGCTGCCACGTGTCCCCTCTTACCCGAGTGATGCCATTCCATTCATTATTTTGGTACTTCTGTTCTTCACATTTTATCAATCTGATTTCACTCTCACTCTTTGGCTGTAGGTTCAGAAATAAACTGTAGTTAATATATGACATCCTAATATGATATTATTTATAGAGAAATCAGCACTGAGAATAATATAAAGTTCCACATGTGGCCGTGTTATGTTTAGATTTCTCAACTGCATTCATAACTACATGTGCCATTTATAGATACAATCATTATGTTACTGTTATTCTTCCATCATTGCTTTTGCTTCTAAGGCTATGATGTACACATTTCATTATCCTTCTAGTAATGATATCTGTATGGTTATACACATGTACCTTCTTTACTTAGGAGCTATTACTTAATTCTATATAACACTAACATTTCTCTTCCCTAGTTCTATAAATGTGTTTGTTTAATTTAATTTTGTCGAGTGATTTAGTCCTACTAGGCATTGACAATTTTCCAGGGAATCTATAAGTAGTTTTCATAAGTACTACCAATTCAGGCACATAGGATCTTAGTTTGATATTTCATCCTGAAAGTAGTACCTCAGAAGTGTAGCACCTTACTTTTACTGCACTACAGTTTAAGTACTGGCAAATGAAACCAAGCACCTGATTTGTGAATCGCACCAACAGCCTTCCTCCAATGTAAAGTAAAACTAAATTCACTGATCATATCATCCAACTGTTCTTGAGGTACCCTAAGCCTTCCTTCAGTTTCTCAGGATCATCAGTACTATATACATTAAAAGAGTTGTTTTCATAAGTCATCTTTGTGAATTCAGCATCCATTCCAGTTCTTGCTCAATGGGACTTGTATCTCTCTCTCTCTCTCTATATATATATATATATATATATATATATATATATACATATATATATATACATATATATATCTGGATACCCTTCAATTCTAATCAACACATAGTATTACTGGATGCTTTTATCCTTTTAACAGTCTTGGAAAGACAAGTGCCCCTGTAAGTTTCCTTTGTAATACTGCATTACAAGTTAACGACTTTCACCAGCCAGTCAACCAAAGAAATTAAAACCATTTCTGAAGGGACATTTTCAATACAGGGATTTCATGACTTAAGGGGCAAGATGTCTCTTCTAAAAAAAATGTCTTCATTAATTCTCCTTCCAGTAATATTAAACTATCTGGTAATCCAATATCTGGATGGGCAGGAACTGCATTGAATGCATGTTTGCATTCTAGTTAAGAATCCTTTCCACACTGAATGCTATTACAGAGTTTTTCCTCCCAAAGACTGCATTTCTCTCTTCATAATGTGAAATGTTCCCCTTCCCTCTCCTTTTTTCCATTCTTTTAAGAAACAGCTAGAGAAAGACCTAGGAGTTATAATCAGGTTTTGTCTAAAGCAGTCTACACAATGTAAGAGGAAACTGATATGAATAAAAACAAAAGACTGCAAGTTAAAATAACTTTTATTCTTCAAATCAAAAAAGAAAATATCTGAAGAATCAACACCAGCTTTTATATCAAATGAGAGCTAATAGTATTTGCATTTCATGAACATGCAATAAATGATATTATTGTAAAATTCTATGCATGTAAAATATCATCTTAACATACCAATTCTCCATAGTCTTAAATCAGATTTAGTAGAAAACCTCTCACTAAGTATTTAAGAGATACTGTCAGCCACTCTCCCAAAACAGCACCATATTAGTGACCTAATCCCTTAAAACACTATTATGTAGCTGTTCACATGAGATTAACAAGACAACTCCTCAGGGAGCTCTCTTGTCCTGAGTTTGATAGAGAACACATCATCCCGTCCTGACATTGCTATCCTCAAGGCAGAGTTAATACTCTGCTCTTTGGAGTTAAAGATGATTGCCACTTCATACTCTGCAGGAGTATGGTGACTTCAGTGCATCTCACCATTGTTCTGCTGTTTCCCACTCCTTTGCTTAATAAAACATCTCCTCTTTGTGTTATGCAGGACTCCAAACATGGCAACAGGAATAATCTACCAATCATTTTTTAATTGTATCCAACACACAAAATGAAGAGCATGAGCTATTGTGATACTCCTGACTATGGATAATCAAATATTTAAAATCAACTATATACTCATGCATGAACTCAAAAGCACTAGTAAGCTATGGAGCCACTATTACTTTCTTTTGTCATTTGTTTGACTGCTGATAACAAATAAGAGTGGGGTGCTGGGCCCACTGGAAAGGAAATAGCATACTGCTATACTCATCAGCTACTGCAGACAGAAGAATGCTGCCCACAATACTGGCAAGGTGATAATAAATGAAAGGGGATTGGGGGCAGAGAATGACAATATTACTGTTAGTGGAGCCAACCATTCCACTTAAACTATACTCATTTGTATAGCACATTCTGTATTTGGTTATGTTTTTTCAAAACTATTGTTTGACAAGCTGTGTTCTTGAACCATTTCAAAATGTGCAGTTCTCCAGTGTATTTATTATTTATAAGTCAAACTTCTGATTCTAAAACTGCTTCAAGTTAAAATTCTTGTTTTGCTTTGTCTTGGTATATTTTTTTTCAGTGTTTTTTTTTTTGCTACAGCTCTTTATACTATCCTTGAAGACCTAGCCAATGAGCCACTTGTGGTAACAGAGTAGTCGAAATATAACAATACATTTAAATGTAGATAAATAAAAGAAATGATCAATAACAGCAGTAGATGGCCTAACAAAAGCCTGATCTCCTGATGCTCCCCAGTAGATGCTCACACCTGTGCTTATCAGGCTGAAAAACTTGCTGAGAGGTCTGATGTTTTAAGTAACTCAAGTGCCACTCTGCACATCTCTTGTGCACATTGCTTACTAAAAGCATTGCTTTTGGATTAATATAGGAAACAGCTACTTCACATATCTTAAAAATGTACACATCAGTCAGCTACCCTCTCCCATCACCAACCTCACCTGTTCATCCCTCAAAAGCGAGTAAGCTGACTTTCACTCCACAAAGACATGAAGTGTTTTATGGCGGGAGGTACTTAGAATAAGTAAGTAAATTTGTTTGTAATATGCTGCCTCCTTTGGTTGTCTGATTCATCAATGCTTTTACAAAAACTATGGAATGTAATTTGGGGTATGGTGTGTTTTTTGCCACAAGTGAAACACTGACATCAGGTATAAGAGTGACATTCAAGTTTCAATTTAAATTATTTTTCTTAATTCCCCTCAGGCTTGAGGTAATTTGTTCAACTTATCAAATTTTGCTTTTCACAATTTTTTTTATTTTATGACTAAATTTGCCATCAGATTAAATGGACTGCAGAGAGGACCCCATTTGCTCCAACATATACAGACCTACGTACTGCATTATTTGAAGTTGTTTATATGTCCAATCACATTTCTGCAAAAGCTATATGGTGTTATTTTCATTGCAAAAATAACTTCTTGTTTGTGTGCAAAGGCAGACTCTATAACCTTAGACAATATTCTATTTTTCCTTTTTGTTTTTGGATTGCATTTTAATACACTTGATAGTAGACAATTTTAAAACTAACTTCAATCAGATTGAATATTTGGATTGTTCCCTAGAAGGTTTCTATTAAGTTTTACAGCATCTGACTGACTTCTTGCACCAGTCATCACCTGCCTTCTTTGGGTCAGACATGCCTGAAGCACATGGAAGAGCTTCCAAAAGGAGGAGAACAATGTACCTGTCATGTTTCATTGCCATGGATATTTTAGTTAAAATACTCCAAAAGCCTTTTGGTAGTTGTGTGGTATGGATGGACAAATCTAGTCTGTGTCATTAAAAAAACACTATTATGACATGAAGGTATCCCAAGAAAACCAGCCCAATAAAATTTATAATGTGCTGGAGTATATTCTGTTTACCAACAATGAGGAATAGTTAAGATGGCTTGGAATGTCTTCTCTGTATAGTCTTTTTCTCTTCTATTTCAACTGACCATAAGTCCATTCATTGCTCCATGGACATGTGTCATCTGCAAGTTGGGGAAGATAGGGCATATTGTTCTGGTAAAAGTCCTTAATTTATGTATATGGAAAAGGAGATGGGAATGTGGAGAGGTGAAAGGCATGCGTGACATAGAAGGAGTAGGAGGGAAGGGAGTGGGAGAACACAAACACACAAGTAATAAAAAACTGATGAATGTGTGTGTACAAACACAAACACACATGGAACAATGCAGATGGACAGATGAATGCGTTATACAAACACACATGGAACAATACAGACATATGAATGTGTGCATACAAACACACATGAACCAATACAGACAGGCAGATGAATGTGTGTACATAAACACAAACACACATGGAACAATACAGACGATCAGATGTATGTGTATATATAAACAGAAACATGTGGACAGATGAATGTGTGTGTACACAGTGGGGACACATGGGATACTTAGAAGCAGACAAGAAGTGGGTAGACAAGCTGGGAAATTGATGGGGCACCAATAGCATGCCAGCTACCAATTAGGAGGAGCAACATTACTGGGAAGCAAAGATGAAAGTACTTGGTTAGATGTCAAGTGGCATTGGCCACACCTACTTCTTGTCAGCCAAACCAGAGAGTCCAGTATCCACAACAAGTGATTAGGGTGAGCTACCTGCCTGGGATGGGCCAGAAGTCCCCAATGAGGCACTTTTGCCCAGCTTAACTGCAGCCTCAGAGAATCAGCTGATGCACCTTCAACTCAGATAGAGCACTAAAACCTGCAGAAGGGAGACACAAACAGAAGGGTGTCTTTAGTGAGTTAGAGCCATACCTGAAACGACATATATAGTACGGGTATGAAAGTGGAAAGCTAACACCCTACTGTGCCACACAGCTCTGCTTTGTCATGTGACAGCAGGCAGTGTTGTCATTTCACCCTGCTCATGCAGAAAGGTAAAAGGGTATGCAAGCCTATAGTGAAAGCTACAGTTCCATATATAGTGCAAGCAACCAGAAGCCACAGATGATGGCCAAATAATACACTACTATGTGCATGTGTGATGAAACAGGAGAAGGACAGCAATTTACACCACCAAATGTATGCGCAGAAGATCACAAGCAGGTACGCTACTGTAAGTATGTGCAATGAAAATGAATTATAACGGAGGCCACAACTCCTCAAGAGCCACTACCATTAGCCCTAACCCCTCAAAAAGCATAGTGACATAACTATACAGGTACCAGCAGCAGCATACACATCATATAAACAGTCACCCACAGCAACCAAACATAACTCGAGATCTGCCAGAGTAAACAAATCTAATAAGAAACAGCTGTGACAGATTAAAGGTGGCCCAAATCATCATACCATTGCTCACACTGTTCACCAGTAAGGGAGATGCTGATCACCCAGGTCAGCTGGACCACCAAGTTATACCAGGCAATTACCTTACAGAATGGAGCTTCATAAGATCCCAACAGACATTCCCTAAACTGGCTATATAAGAGAAATAGCATTACTTTGCTCCCCTTAACACCCCAGGAAAGCAGTCTCTGTGGGGTATTAGCATCATCCGCTATTTCAAAGAATCTACAGTAATACAAAATGGTAACCTGAAAATCAGGCCCTGAACAGACATGACTTTCTGTGAAACACACAGAATCCTACATACCAGCGATATATTTTCTCATTAGCATACATTTGGTGCAGACTGCAATATATTAATGTCTTTTATGGGTGACACACAATGTTTGATGTCAAAACACACAGTGAGGAAGCAAAAGTAGCCTTGTCTCAACAGCTAAGTACTACCTGATAGCATAGGAGTAGCAATTCCACAACATATGTGGCAAGGGGGGGTATTGCAGCAGTTTCCTATTCATGTCAATACTGAGCTGTGAGTAGCCTTTTGTGTACAAATGTAGATTTAGTAACACTCGATGTTAGTATTATAACTACTGGCAAAACACACCTGCAGCTATAGTGTAAGTCATGCATATCTGTACCTACAACTTTGTCAGAGAGAGAGGGAAAGAGCAGCTTACTACAACAGGACTGTCACCACCTCTCCCTTCAGTCTGTATTAGTTTGTATTAAACCACTGATACATACCTGTGTGCTTAGGAGAAGGCAATGCATTAGTGGTGTGGACTTGGCTGCCTGAAATGGGCATACAGTATGTACAATTACCTAGGACAGCTAGCCCTCATCTGCCCTCACATGGAGCGCTTATCTGCCATGGATACACCTACTGAGGACATCTGCACACATTGCCCCCTGGCATGATATCCCTGCCTTCCTCACAAATATTTACTTCTTTCAGTCATCATACAAGCTGGCAGGGAAGACACTATCTTATACAGCCCAGCGTGGACTCTGAGTTATGTATCTCAGCTTTATCCATGCACAGGTTCAACTGCTCCACTTCACACCTTGATAACCACTGGAATACTCCAGTGTCCAACATACCTTTGACTCCCCCTAAGTATCTATCCCTATGTAACCTTGTCATATGCTGAAAAATCAGGCCAATATATGTAAGTCATTGCTATCTCACAATAACCTCATATCACCTACCAAATAATTTAGTCTGCTTTCTTTTTAAGTGTATACTTGCCTCCCAAAGTTGGTGGACAGCAGAGTTTAAATGAGTTCACCCCTGCCAAGAAGGAAGTTCTGCTACAGGCCTATAGAGGTGGACGTCATGTTTCTACTTTGCCTCTGGTGTCATGTAACAAGCACAAGGATATGGTGCAGTGGCTGGTTGCTGCCCCTTGCTGTCGAGTGTTATCACTTGAGGATGATATGGCGGACATTTCCAGGGTCTATATTATATCATCGAATGCTTAAAAAAGCGAACGCTGATTGATCGACCTAATTTAAGCAAAAGCTTACAATCTCAAACTGTCAGATCAGCAATTTTTTTCCCAGGGAAAAAAAATCGCTGATGCAAAACACTTACACACAAGCACACCAAACAAACAGAAATCCACACACATACACCTAAAATCTGATACCTAACCCTACACTAAACTATGCACACATGACTAACTACCCACTTACCTTAACCCAAACCCTAACCCTAAGGTCTGTCACTATCGCACACTCACCTCACCCGCTCTCTAACCCTAACTCACTTAAATCCGCCCTAACCCTCATGTCCACTCAATCGCACACACACCTAACCCGAGCCCTAACCCTAACTCACCTAAATCACCCTAATACTCACATCCACACAATCGCACACTTACCTGAATCCGACCGGTAGCTTTCCACCATAACACTGAAAATACCGAAGCAACAGAAACGGACAACCAAATTCTTTCCCTAGTAAAAAATTAGAGCTTCTGCTGCTTCAATATTTTGCAGTTTCACGAAAATAAGTTCGATCAATCAGCGTTCACTTTTTTAAGCATTCGAGGATATAATATAGACCCCATTTCCACAGATCCTGTTGATATGGTTGGGGATAATCCCAGTAATGACGGTTCAGTCTGCCACTGCGGATCATATTATGTTGCACTTATTATGCTATAAACAACTGACAGGCTGTGGCAACCATACCTGTCAACCTCTTAGAGCAGAAATCTGGACAAAGCCATGAACAAAAGAGGGACAAAGGCCCAAACATAAGGACAATTTTTAAATATTGCTCTTCCAAACTTAGAAAGTTGATAGAATAACAGGTTTTGATTAGCATGAAGTTTCTGAGGAGTATAAAGTCTGAAATTCAAATGTTTGTCATTATTTTCTAACTAAAGTCTTTAACAATTTGTCACTAATTTGCCGGACAACCACAATTTTATGAAAGTCAGACCAAAAATCTGTACAGTTGAGATGTATGGTGGCAAAAGATTAATGTTGTGCACCCCCCTCCTCAAGAAGTGTCTAGGCAGCAGATTTGGTATTTCAGCAAGGCAAACAAATGTTCTACTACATATCTGGCTTGTGTGTGGGCAATGTTATATTAATGTTCGGCCATTCTTTGAGGGTTTCATATGGACATCAGTAACCAGGGTTTCAGGGATTATCTTGTATCACCATCAGCATAATAAAGATAGATGTATGGGGGATAAAAACTTTGTTGGGGTGAGATGTATACATACTGTCTGTGGCTTAAGCTATGTAGGTGCAACAGTGGGCCTGCACATACCTACTAGGTACTCCTGTGAGATGTCATTGTACAGAAAACAGTGATACAGATAACTTGTACACTATATAAAGAAACCATAGGATTCACCAGGGTACTGTGCAGGCAGAGGTTACGTGCCTCTCTGGACTGCATACCATTTGCCAGCAGAATAATTGGAAGCCCTTGCTGTTGATGTAACACTCTTTATGCACATCATCAGGATGTTTATTGCTACATAGGTGTAGTCTATAACTCCTAGCTTTTCAGGGAGGTAGGTAATGCCATAAAAGTCATGCATGGTGGTGGCTCTCTCTCCCTACCATACTGGGGAATCAGATGTGCTGATCATATATGTTTGTCTTTTCGGCTTTTCCCGGTTAGGGGTCGCCACAGTGGAACTCCGGTCTGCTAATGATTGGCAGTCGATTTTTATGGTGGCAAGTTGCTAGCCCGATGCCTAGCCTTCAGCAAAGGCAGGCCCATTCACGGAGGCCACTCGACCATGGGGAGAACATGCAGACTCCACACAGAAGGCACTCCAGCCATGTGCTGATCATATATGACACCTTTTTATTGAGGAACACCTTGAGTATTCTATGAGCTAATGTATGTGATATATGCAATGCGTCTCCCAGTTTATGTCTGGAAAATCACCTGAATGAGAATGGTAACAGCTACACATATCTTCATACGCAATGGCATGAGAAGTCCATGCATTTCTCCAGTTCCAGTCTGTGGTCCATGAAAGATATGTAATGCCCATATAGGTTCATAGGTAGGTGCTAGGCAATGAGTCCTAAGACCTATGTATGCCTAGCCAGCAAGGTTCCCTGGCTTTTGCCACCCAAGGCTGTTATTTACCTGTGCCCCAGTCTAGCAGGGCCACCAAAGTGATTCCCGGGTTGAATGTCCTATTACCCATCCACTCATAAAGATTTTTCTTGAAGAGCGCTAGTGAAGACCTCTGCTTGACATAGATAGGTAGCTTGTTCCAGAGTATAGGAAGTCTCTGGGACAGGAATCTATCCCTCCAGCATGTTCTCTTAATTGTGGTGATGAGGTTTAGGTTACTAGAGCGTGTGGCTTTGAGGGATTGTGATTTCTTTAGGTGTAGCATGTCCAACAGCTCTGGGTTTGACATAGCTTTATATGTTAGGCAGAGATCAACCCGGAGTAGGAGAAATGCTATGGAGTAAAGCCAGCGTTTTTTGAGGAGGTCAGTATAGGGTATCTGAGTCCCATAATCCTCTTTGTGAGGTATTTTTGTGGCCCCTCCAGCTGTTGCAGATGCCTTGTAAGGTACATTCCAAATGGGGCTTTGTACTCTATAATGGGTCTGATGAGAGCTGAGTAGAAGGGGACAATGACCTCTTTATTTTCCTGGATAAGAACCCTTTCCTGATGAGGTGTGCCATGTAGAAGGATTTCCTGACTACTGTGGTGATGTGATTATCAAAGGAGAGGCTACTGTCCACTAGAGTCCCAAGGTCTTTTATCACGCCTTTGACATTAAGTGGGCTGCCACCTATGTGGTAGTTCATGGGTACTGGGTTTTTACCAAACAGGATGACAATGCACTTTTTGGTGTTGAGCTTGAGGCCATGGCTCTGACACCAGGCATCTGCCTCAGTGAAGCCCTTTTGCAGGATGTCCATGTCGTTTGGGGACTTGACTATGGCACCCAATTTGCAGTCATCTGCAAACTTTGCCAGCCAGAGGCCCTCTGTGTTAGCCTGTACTTCAGAAAATTAGATCCCGAACAGGAGAGGACTCAAGACTGAACCCTGTGGTACTCTACTTGTCACAGGTTTGGAGTCAGATTTGAAGTCCGCAGTTTTTACAGTGTGGTTTCTGTCAGTGAGCCAGCTGGCAACCTATCTTGTGACGTATGGATTTATACCCAATTTGGTGAGTTTATCTATGATACCAGAATGGGGGATGGTGTCAAAAGCCTTGGTGAGGTCAAGATAGGCTGTGTGAACTGCCTTACCCTCGTCCACAGCTTTGGTGACTATTTCAAAGAAATCAATCAGGTTCAGGAGACATGATTTACCCTTCACAAACCCAAACTGGGTGGGGTCCAGAGTTTGGAGGTTACCAATATCCTTGCTTATGAGTTCCATGATGATACATTCCATGGCCTTGCAGACCAGGCTCATCAGGCTAATAGGTCAATAGTTCCCAGTGGTCCATGGTGGCTCCCCCTTTGTGGAGAGGTACAACTGCTGCTGTGCTCCATTCAGTGGGTACAAAGCCTGTTGAGAGGCTATGACTGAATATGGTGCTTATAGTTCATTCTGAAGTTTGTGTAGAATGTAGCCAGGGATACTGTCTGGTCCCATGGATGCTGTGTTCTTAGCTTTCGATAGTGCAGTTTTCACCTGTTCTGTTGTGATTGCAGGGGTACTGCATTCTTCCGGTATGGATATTGGCCCTTTAGGAGGTTGGGCGGTAAAGTTGACACTGAATCTATCAGCCAGGATGTTGGCGATATCATTTTTTTCCATGACTTTTGTGCTGTTGTGCTGTAACTCAGAGCAGAACTGGGTGTTGCCATTGAGATTCTTCACATAGCTGTAGAATGCTTTGTGGTTGCCCTTTGAATCAGTGGCAATCTTGTTTTCATAGTTTGCTTTGGATGATTTTTTGAGGAATCTCAGCTTCTTGCTGAGGCTGACCAGGGATCTCCTCCACTCATGGGATTTTACTCTCTTTTGCAGCAGTTTCTTCCTTCTGTTCTAGGGGTTGTTTATAGCAGGAGACCACCAGATTGTTGTTTTTTTTTTTTTAAGAGGACTGTGTCTTGGTTCTATTAGGGATAGCACGATCCATGCATCTGTGTAGGTGCTTATAGAGTGAGTTTGTATAAGATTCGGCAGTGGTAACTGTACTGTCCATCTGCACGAGTGTTGTGAAGTTGGCCACTACTGCCTTAAGAAGTATGAAGTTGGCATTGGAGAAGTTTTTTACAGTGGTTTCCTTAATGGAGTTGGGGGGGATGTGGATATCTAGGGTAATTCGTTTATGGTCAGATCTGACCAACAAGGAGTTGACTTTAGGTATGGAGCACCTGTCACTCATGTTGGTAATTACTAGGTCTAGGATATTATTGCCCCTGGTAGGGGTGTAGATAAGTTAATCCAGGGCATTAGAGTTTATGAATTCTAGGAAGTGTTGAGGAAAGGAGGTGGTACAAGAGTAGTTTTCCCAGTTAATGGTGGGGTAATTGAAATCGCCCAATATTAAGGTGTTAGGTTGGAACCTGATATTCTCTATTATATCAAGAAAAGAGGAGTGGGAATCCTGGGGCATGGTGGTGGGATCTGTAGCAAGCAACAATATGGACTGCAGTTTTGCCCAGAGTTAGTTGTACTTGGATAATTTTGGATGAATTATGCTGGGCAACTAGCCTGGAGGTGTAGTTGTTCTTAATGAATATGGAGATACCTCCACTCTTGGTGTTCTGGTCCTGGTTTGATGGCCGAAAGGTATGGTATGAGTTATATCCTGGTAATGCAGGGGTGCTCTCTGGAGCCTTGAACCAGGTTTCAGTCACTGGGCAGATATCAATATTCTCCATTTTAAGGAGTGCCTCGAGTGAGTGCTTTTTGAGGTTTAGACTTCTAGCATTGAGTAGCATTACCTTCAGTTTTTGCTTGCCTGTATCAGTTACTGTGGTGATTTTGTTTTTTGAGCTTTGCCTAAAAAAGGCACTGTAGGGGCAGCAAGAGCCTTAGCCAGTATCCAGAATCCCAGGGGTGACAGGTGCAGGCCATCTCTGGCAAAGCATCATGGCCTGTCAACCATGTCGTCCCAGGCAGACAAATACTGGATCCCCTTTGAATGACACCAGAAACTTAGCCAATTGTTGAAGTCAATCATTTTCTCCTTGTATTGCGGTATCATTCTGGGTGAAGGTAGGATGCTACTCAGGGCTAGGGTCATACCTGCCTGGATTACAAGATCAGAGAACTCCTCCATGTCTCTTTTCATGTAATCCAGGAAGGTACGTCTCAGGTCGTTCACACCAACATGGACAATGACTGAGTCATATTTATACTTGTTGTGGAGAGACCTGTGTGTGGGTTATGTGGCGAATTCTGGCACCCGACAGGCAGCTAACAGTAACCTTCTCCTTGTCTATTCTGGTGAGTGGAACATCAGTGTGCCTGACTGTAGAGTCACCTATGACCAATGTGTTGGGTACATAGTTTTGCCTTATTGGCAGTGGTTGAGTGGCACACTGAGTCTGTGTGTTATGTGTCTTTTGGGTTGTGATGAGGGCTGGAGGTTGCTTGCATTTCTGCTTTGGAGGTCTCTGTTGTTTGGGTAGATTCTTATTGAGAGCCTCCGAGAATGTTTTTGTGCATCTATGTGTGGGTCTTGGTGGTGTAGATGTACTGGGACTATGTGGTGAGTGTGGTGTGGAGTAAGTGTTTGCCTTCTCCTCCTGACTGACAAGTTCAGTGTTGGGTTGAGAGAGCTTTGCCTAGGTAAATGCATATCTCACAGGTTGTAGTGTTGGGTGGTAGGAGGAGAGGGCTGTCGGTGTACATGAGGCAATTGCTACAGTGCCCCAAGATGTCCAGATTCATCAGGTAGACAGGAGACAACACTGGGAGCTGTCCCTTGGTCATGCCTGGGTAATCACTTTTTCCTCTAGACAGTGAGGGTAGTAAGTACATGGGCTGTTTCCTCAAGGTAACTTTGAGGAAGATAAGTAACAAAAGAACTGTTAGCCACTAGGTAATGAGAAAGGTTGAGTGCTTCAGACAGCTGTTCTGAACCAATGCCAGGCATGAAAAAACAGATTCAAGTGCTACAAATAAGAACTGGCTAGTTTTAAGAGAAAAATAGAAGAGGAGACTTTATGGTGCCGGGAATAGTTTAACCTTAGCTAAGCGGTGCTGCACAAACACGGGATTTTAACTCAGAAACTTGAAAGGGATAGGAATTAGCCCAAAATGGCCAATAAGGTAATTTTAGGTTCATAGGTTGGTACTAGTCTATTGGCCCTAGGGCCTGTACAAGCCTAGCCATAACAATTCCCTGGCTATTTCTTCCTACAATATTTACTTCCCTGGACCTCTGTCTAGGAGGGCAACTGATGTGATCCCTGTGGTAAATTTCCTATCTCCCATCCAGTTGTCAAGGTTTCTTTTGAAAAGGGCCAAGGAGGCACTCTGACACGTATGGGCAGTCTATTCCAGAGTATGCGGAGTCTCTGGGTCAGGAACCTATCCGTCCAGCATGTTTTGTTCATTGTAATGACAAGGTTTAGGTCCCTGGAGCGTGTGGCTCTGATAGATTGGGATTTCTTTAAGTGTAGCATGACCAACAGTTCTGGGTTTGACATGGCCTTGTATGTTAAGCAGAGATCGCCTCTGAGTAGATATGTGACAGAGTATAGCTGGAGTTTTTTTAGTCGGTTAGTATAGGGCATCTGCTTTAGGCCTGTGATTCATTTAGTGAGGTGTTTCTGTGGCCTTTCCAGTTGTTGCAGATGTCTTGTGATGTACATACCAAACTGGGCGTTGTACTCTATGATGGGTCTAATGAGGGATGAGTACAGTGGGACAATGACCTCTTTTTTTCTGGATGAAAAGCCCTTAGTGATGAGGTGTGCCACATAGGAGTTCCTGACTGTTATGGCGATATGGTTATCGAAGGTGAGAACACTGTCCACCTGTGTTCCTAAGTCTCTTATCACACTTTCAGTGTTTAGTGTACTGCCACCTATGTGATAATTCATGGGTACATGGTTTTTCCCAAAGGGGATAACTATACACTTCTTGGCATTGAGCTTGAGCCCATGGCTCTGGCATCAAGCATCTGTTTCTGTAAGGCCCTTTTGTAGAATAGCCACATCATTTGGGGATTCAATAATGGCTCCCAGTTTGCAGTCATCTGCAAACTTCGTTAGCCAGAGTCCCTTAGTGTTGGCCTGTACTTCAGAGAAGTAGATGCCAAATAAGGGTGGTCCCAGGACTGAACCCTGTGGTACTCCACTTGTCAACTGTCTGGAGCTGGATTTGTAGTCGGCTACTTTTACAGTGTGGGTTCTGTCAGTAAGCCAGTTGGCAACCCATTGAGTGATGTAGGGATTTATGCCCAGCTTAGTAAGTTTATCTGTGATTTCAGAGTGGGAGATGGTGTCAAAGGGCTTGGAGAGGTCCAGACAGGCTGTGTGGACTGCCTTACCCTCGTCCACGGTTCTGGAGACTGATTTGAAGAAGTCAATCAGGTTCAGGAGACACGATCGGTCATTCACGAACCCAAACTGGGTGGGGTTCAGTGTTTGAAGGATGCCAATGTCTTTGCTTATAAGTTCCATGATATGTTCCATGGCCTTACAGATCAGGCTTGTCAGACTGATGGGATGGTAGTTCCCAGGATCCAAGGTGGATCCCCCCTTGTGGAGTGGGGTAACTGTAGCTGTGCACCACTCAGTGGGCACGATGCCTGAGGTGAGGCTATGATTAAATATGACACTTAAGTGAGGTGCCAGTTCATTTTGTAGTTCATGTAGTACACAGCCCAGGATGTCATCTGGACCAGAGCTGGAGACCACTCCTCTTGTGGCAGATAAGCTGCTCTAATGCTTACCACTCTCACTGGTAAGCTGAAAGACCTCCCACTGGCACAACAAGGTCTGGACCACTCAGAAACACAAACTAAAGTCCTGAAACCAGCAGATCTGGGATCCAGACTATTCTAGTATAGGAAAGGGTGGGAAACGAGCAGTACAGATAGTATTTTTTGTATGATGTCACTGTTCACTTAAAAGTGATCCAGAATCTGCTGGTTATCAGCTGGTGTGATGTAACTCTTTGGTACTGCCACCTTCATTTATGCATGCAGCTGTGTTGCACCCCTGGGATAACAACAGTCATGCTATCAGAAATGTTGCTGAACAGCAGCACTGGGTGCTCCAAGCAGTTTTCTTTTTGCAAGGCTAAACTTATGGCATGCTTTTTAGCTTTATACTTGGATACTGGCATCTGTGCCACTTTGTGGCTAATGACAATGAGCTATAATCTGCTTTCCCCAGTCCTAATCTAATATCATTACACACTCACTAGACTAACCTTCTTCATCCACATGTCCTTATACATTCATTGCATACTCTTCCTCTGGCATCTTCTAGGTTCTTACTCTAAGCACAACATGATTCAATAAACTGCTGCCTAGCTGCATATTCTACATTTTGGCACAACAGCACAGTATGTACTTTGCAATGTGGATGTGAATACCACTCAAGAGTCTTGTCAAATACAAAGTCTTGTTAGATGTCTTAAAATGTTTAAAACAATGATATTCACAAAAGTTTCTGTCTTCAGTAATTTGTTTCAAAATAAAGAACTTCACCTTAGCTTGCATCCTGAAGTATTCTTTATTCTTATATCTATGCATCCTGAAGTATTCTTTATTCTTATATCTATATGTACCTATATCTACACACACACACAGACACACACACACACACACACACACACACACACACACACACACACACACACACACACACACACACACACACACACACATATATATATACACACACACACACACACACACACACACACACACACACACATATATATATATATATATATATATATATATATATATATATATATATATATATATATATATAACTCATTAGACTTTATTTTACATAATGTTTATTTTTAATGTTGTAGGCCTACATTCATGTATAATGCATAACTATAACTTCACTTTTATCTTTGTACAAAATAAAAAAAATTGTACAAGAAAAAAAATCACAGTTGTCCCGCTCAGATAAGAAACAGTTCTTTTTAAGCTTTCATTAGAAATATCATCTAATTCATCTGTGCTATTGTGTAAAATTTTAAATATATGTAATGTGCAGTCCAGCTTTTACACCTGTCTGTCTGAATACCGAATGCATTCAAATAAATCCCAAAAGGTAAATAGTACTAGTCTATAGTTCTCCATCAGGAGTCATTGCATTAATCTTGTCATGTCCATTTGCTGAAATGATAATTGCAAATAAAGATAATTTTTCTTACTTCAAGTAACATTCACAGTGCTTTGTTGTTGTTTAGCCTTCTCTGTTATGATTTCAACAATTATGTGGACTTTTTCCATTTACACAAGGTATGTATCTAAACATCCAAATTATAAACAAAAATTGTTAACAGATAAAATGCTTAAATAAAGTCAATATCCCACACTTTGACTATAGTACAATTTGATGCCATCCACCACCAATGATATTCATACTAAAATGTGTCCGCAGTAAAGTGAACTTGAAACCAAAGGTATGGATCCCATATATAAATTATATAGACATAAGCATGCAGGCAGACGCATAATTAAGCATATGGTATAAACCATATGTTTCAGTAATGTCAAAACTTCAAACCCACTAAGCTGAAATTGTACAATTTGAAACTAAAACTTCATGCACTGTGTGTGATAAGTTTTTGGGGGACCTGCTGTTTCTTTTTTCTTTAGAAGTTTATTCTGTGTGAAATGAGATGACTCCAGTTTTACAACTGCTAGTTTGTTGTTCAGATTAAACAAATTTAAATCTATTTATGTAATGGAACATAAACTGTAATAGTTGTATAAGCAACATAGAGTTTTGATTTCAACACTTTGTGGGATTAAATATGTGATTATACTATTAGAGAACATAGATAAAGTTGCTTAATACAATACATGGACATTTTTATCTATAATCACATTTCAAAGGAAAAACTTCATAAAATGATGATTGCAAATATAAACAATGCATTCATTTTTGCAGTCATATAGTAAATCTAAATATAAACACTCACATAGTAGAAAACAAAGCGGATCCATCCATACAAAACATAAACATAATTTGCTTACACAAACCTTTAAACTATTTTTTTACATGGATGCCACACCCACATCACCTAATATGGTGGCCTTGACCCCACACCCCTAGAACATATTTATATTAGCAAGATGGTCACAAAACCTTGAAGAAAATGAAATAGCCTTAATTATGCTATAGTTAATATCCCACACGTTGACTATAGTACAATTTGATGCCGTCCACCACCAATGATATACTAAAATTTGTCTGCAGTAAAGTGAACCTGAAACCAAAGGTATGGAACCCATATATGAATTATATAGACACACACACACACACACACACACACACACACACACACACACACACACACACACACACACAGCTAATTAAAAATCAGAATATATCAAATGTAAAATCTAAAATTTTTGAATGTGCTAAACAGAGAAATGAATCGTACACAGTCAAATTCCAAACTGCTTTTCTAATTTTATGTAAGCTGAAATTCTAGTTACTGAAAATGAAAACATATTTATAAATATTGCTTCAAAAGGATGGTTGTAGCCCCAGCATCTCTCTTGAAGGGAAACATCTCCCATGACCCCTGTGCTAAATATATACTAATGCCTTCAACTAAATATAAGATTCTGCTGGAAACCAAAGCATTCCCTATATCTATGGGGTAAAAAGGCTACTAGAAATACCTAGCCAAGCTAGAGTTTTCACTGTGTGATACCCTAAACCTCCCATAATAGAGGCCCATGGGATATATGCAAATGACTACTTAAGGACATCAAGTGTTTCAGCTATATTGCTTCTAAATGTCCATGACTTTTTCCTTTTTAAGTCTTTATGAACATATTCAGGCCAATAAAGCCAAACCCCACTAGCTGTGGGCATGCATGTTTCACCTTTAATGTGACCTTGTCACTACAGCATAAGTGGAATGTCCATTTACTATATCTATTCAGTTTACTTGAAAACCACTGTACAAACTTGGAGGGAAAAATAAATAAATATCTGTTTTAATTTTAGGGGCAAAGGGTGCCCATTTCTATTCACCCCCCAAAAAAAAACAAATATTCCCATATTAAATGCTTCTCTCTAGACCTTTGCATCTCAGGGGAAAGTTCACTTTTGTTTCTTCAGTAGCTTTAGAGCTAAAGGATTGCCTCAAAAAGTGTTAGCAAGAATCTTTCTTTGTTGTATGCCTTGTAATTATCAATCAGCAAACTATCTTTCATTTTAAAATCAAGACAATTGCCTTTCCTTTTAACAGACTGATATTAAAAACACAATCTATTCTGCATGTACAGTGCTGTACACATACTAAATATAACTACTCCTGGAGATGAAAACCAGCTGATGAAAATATAACTAAACAAACATCAATCATACCATTTTTGTTTTCCTTTTAATTTAGACAGGATTGTGTAATAGCAGAAAGACTTCAGCAATGCACCTGCTACTTACATGTGCTTGTGTATGTCCTATATATGGACTGGCTATCTGAACTTGTATATTTAAATTGGTTATGATCAATAAAGTTTTACAGAATTAGTCTAATTTCTTTTTTGGTGTGTTTTCTTATCCCTGCTGCCTGCCAATTATTAGATGCTCTCCCAGTCTATAAGCACATTTGTACCCTTCACTGGTTGTGAAGGACTATCATGATTGGTTGGTGAAAATGTTATCATTTCCTATTTGGTCCTAACACTGAGCACACTCAGTGAGGTACCAGGGAGGGATGTATAATTGAGTGATACCAAAAGATATTCCTCTCCTCCTCAAGGGACATTCTCTCCAAACAGAACTGCCTATCCCCTTGCAGCATGAATGGTAGTCCCTTTGGTCTCCAACAGAGAAAATGCACCACCCTCTGTTCTTTTGAAAGCTTGCACCTCCCTCACCCTTGGAGAGGTGGGCAGGCCTTGCCTCTTATAACCCACATTCCCCATGTGGCTCCTCCATTGTCGGGGACTCTATTTAAATCCCAGTTACTTGGATCACAGTCAGGAATTCGTCCTTCTGCACCATGGAGACACAGTAAATTGGTCTAATTTCAAGTAGCTATAAAGAAAGTACAGTTGTGTACACTAACCATAAATGTAGATATTCGAGTGTATTCACTGTTGCAGTCATCACCTGTGGGTTATCCCTGCTGTGGTAGCCTTCGGCCAGCCCGAATACTAGAGTCAATGTTTTTGTGCGCTGGCTGCTGTCACCTGTAGTCTGACATCAGGTTGTCAGTACTATAAAGCAATGGAGCCAGTGTCATTACATTAGTTTTTCTTGCCCTAACCCATCAGAAGCACAAGGGAAAATACAAAAGTGCTCCAGGTAGCTAAGACTCACCTTGGGAAGTATGTGTGCCCCTAGGGGAAGATGTGAAATGGGGGATGGAGGGAGGAAAACCAATAATGCAACAGTGAGTACACTCTAACATCTACATTTATGGTAAGTGTACACAACTGTACTATGTTCTTCATGTTTCACTGTTGCAGTCATCACCTGTGGGAGGATTCACAAAGCTCAGGTAAAGGGTGGAAGGATAGATAGAGTCCTAGGTATGGGTCAGGAGGCCCTGCAGAATTGCAGAGGCAAACCCTGCCCTAGACTTCGAAAAGAGAGGTAGATGGTAATGCTTTCTATATGTATGGACAGAGGTCCAGGTGGCCACTTCCAATATGTCCCTGGTAGGTATTTCTCTGAGGAAGGCAGTGGAAGTGGAGGTTGCCCTAGTGGAGTGGGTACGGATTGACTGAGGGATGGGTTTCCATGTAGTCTGTAGCAAAAATGGATACAGTGTGAAATCCATTTGGAAATGGTTTGTTTGGAGATGAGTTTCCCCTCTACCCCTGGTGCAAAGCTTACAAGAAGCTGGTCAGTTTATCTGAATGGCTTAGTGTGGTTCAAATAGTATCTGAGTTATCTGTGCATGTCTAGTGAGTGTAGAATTCTTTCCCCCTTGTTTTGAGGGTTGGGAATAAAGGTGGGAAGGTGTATGGCCTGGTTAAGGGTCACATCAGATACCACCTTGGGCATAAAGGAGGGATTAGTCCTCAGGGAGACTCTGTCTGCAGGGAAAATTATGAAGGGCTCGACAGCCATGAGAGCTTGAAGTTCTGAGACCCTTATGGCTGAGGTTAAAGCTAGTAGGAAGGCAGTCTTCCAGGAGAGGTATTTTAGTTCTGTTGAAGTGGCAGGTTCGAAAGGAGCTAAGGTTAGTTTCTCTAACACATAATTCAGGTCCCAGGGTGGAGTAGGAGGTCTTCTGGGAGGCCTGATATCAGAAGCCCCTCTGAGGAATTGCTTAATCAAAGGATGAGAGAAGAGGGGTGGGTCTGAATCATAATGGGCAGAGATGGCCGAGGCATGGATTTTAATAGAGGAGAGGGAGAGGCCACTATTGAGCAACTCTACTAAGTAATCCAGGATGAGAGGGATGAAAGGTTAGGAGGTACTGCCCCCTTTTGACTGTTTCCAGGAGCAGGATCCTTTCCATTTTCCTGCATAAGATTTTCTTGTGCTGGGCCTTCTGGCTTCTGTGATGATGTCAAGGACCTATTTGCTTAACAGTGACTTCTTGTTAGTTTTTAGTGTATGAGCCATGCTGAAAGTTTGAGAGTCTGTAGGTCTGGGTGCAGTACCTTCCCCCTCTCCTGGGTCAAGAGATCTGACCTTAGGGGAAGCAGCTTTGGGGGCTGTAAGATCAGACTGTGTAGTAAGAGGTACCAATGCTGTCTGAGCCAATCTGGAGTGATGAGGATGGCCTTTGGTCTCTCCTCTCTTATTTTGATCAGAACCGTGGGAATAAGGGGCAGAGGAGGGTATGCATACACAAAGAGGGAGCTCCAGGGGAAGGTCAAGGCATCCACTTTTCATGCTAGGAAGTGATACTCCCTGGTACAAAACTTGTGCAGCTGATGGTTGAGGTGTGAGGCAAAGAGGTCCACCTCTGGGGTCCCCCACTCCTGGGTGATTTGCAGAAAGATTTCTCTGTGGAGCTGCCATTCATGGGGGTCCAGTAAGTTTCTGCTTAGGTGGTCTGCCAGTGTGTTGTTGATCCCTGGTAAGCATTGGGCAATTAGGTGTAACCCCATGGGGGTGGCTGGAAGCCACAGGCTCATGTCTAACCTGCACGGGGGGGGGGGGGTAAGATTGTGTGCCTCCCTGCTTGTTGATGTACCACATTACTGTGGTGTTGTCTGTTTTTATAAGTTAGATCCCTGGCCTGAGATGGGGTTGGAAGGAAGTCAGAGTGTTTTGCACTGCCATCATTTCTTTCTGGTTGATGTGCAAGTGAAGTTGTTGGACATTTCGAAAGCCTTGGGTACACCTGCCTGGTGTCAGTGGTGATTGTCAGCTGGAAAGGCTGAGGATGAAGGGAAGACCCTTGTTCATGACACAGGCCTCTGCCCACCAGAGAAATTCACCCCTTATGCAAGGGATCATTGGGAGAGTCATCTCTAGAGACTGAGAGTGCTGACACCAAAGGTTCTTTAAGTACCACTGAAGCTTTCTCCTGTGAAGCCTGGTGAGAGGGATGAGAAGGGTGCAAGATGTCATGTATCCCAGGGCTTGCAGGAACTTCCTCGCAGTGAGGTGACTTCTGGAAGCCAGCTGGGTGAAGTAGAGAGGCAGGAAACTCTGCTTTTCTGGAGATAGGAAGGCCATTAGGGTTGCTGCGTCTAGCACAGCTCCCAGGAGAACAATTTTCCTGGGGTTGGGGGGTTTGCATTGATTTTTTTCTCATTGATGGTGAACCAAAGGGAAGTTTGGAGTTTTTTGACAAAGAGAAGATCCTGGAGCAACTTTTCTTTGCTGTTCGCCTGAATGAGGCAGCCATCCAGGTAAGGGTAAATCTGTATATTTCTCTGTCTGCAAAATGCTACAGCTGGGGCCAAGCATTTGATGAATTCTCTGGGAGCAGTAGATAAGCCAAAGGGCAGTGCAGAGAACTGAAAGCGCCGATTGCCTGCTCTAAGCGCAGGAATTTTCTGCATGATTTCCTGATGGGGATGTGGATGTAGGCATCTTTTAGGTCTAGTGTCACCAGCCAAGCATTTTGTGTGAGCATAGGCAGGAGCTGCTGCAAGGTTAGCATTTTGAATCTGTGGACCACCAAGGAGGTGTTCAGTTTGGATAGATCTAGGATGGGGCACCAAAGTGCCCTCTTTTTTGGGAACAAGGAATAGTCTGGAGTAAAAACCTTTTCCTGTTTGATCCGGAAGGACAGGTTCTACTGCCCCCTATGATATTAGTATTTTTACCTGTTTTAATACCTCTGCCCACTGGTTTGGGGGGAGGTCTGGGTACCCTCTTGGAATTGGGAGTTCACTAAAGGAGAATCTGTATCCCTAAGAAATGATTTTTAATACCCATTGGTGCTTGGTTATAGAGACCCAATTGTTCTTGAAGAGGGAGAGCCTTCCTCCTTGTTTTAGATAAGTGAAAGGAGAGCAGAGGGGGGTGGGAGAGTCATTGTGAGTGCTTACCATAGAAGCTTGGCTTAGAACTCCCTGCCTTAGAGGCAGAAGTGGTCCACTGTTTGCTTCTTTGCTGGCCCTGGGATAGGGGCCTGGATGTCCTGCCCCTGTGTGGCTTACTTTGGCCCTGTCTGCTGGGTGCAGGGAAGGTCCAGTGTTTAGAGCGGAAGTTCCTGCTTAATCTGGGTGATTGACCTTAAAAAAAATCTTTTACTGTTTGCATAGATTTTGCTTTGTCTTTCATCCTTTTAAGCACCTCTTCTGCTTTTCCCCAAACAGGCATTCCTTATCTAGGGGAGCATCAATAAGTTTAGACTTGACATGAGAAGTTGTTCCTTCAGCCATGCATGTCTTCTAATAACAGATCCTGTTACTGCTGCCCTGCTAGAGGCTTCTAGGGCATCATATCCACATTGTAATGAGTGCATGACCACTTCACAAGCAGAGTGTAGTAATTCTGCCAGCTCTTTTGAGTTGGCACCATCAGGAGAGGTAGCAATCTTCTGTTTTAATTGTTCCAAAGTGTGTTGTTGATATTTTAACATATGGAACTGACAATTGAGTGCTCCAATAGCTAAGGTTGTAGAGGTGTATACTTTCTTAACTCATCTGTCCAGAGCTCTAGAGTCTTTGTCAGAAGGAAGAGGATTCTTGGCAGAACTAGTCTTAGCTCCTTTGGGTCCCTGTGTAATAAACTCAGGGTCTGCACCAGGGGTTCCTGTACAGGTATTTGTGAGAATCTGGTACTCTGTAGTACCTGTCAGGTTTAGCTGGAGCAGGAGGCAGGGCATCAGGGACATCATCCACCACTTCTAGTATAGGAGGGATTGCCAGGGGTCTGTGCTGGGGCAGGTCCAGAAACTCTCTAAGTCAATTCTTTGACTGTGGGTAGTCCTGAGATTGCCATTGAAAATGTTCTCTGAGGGAGTGAAGGGTTTCCCTGGAGGATAGATTTCTCTGCATCTGAATCCTCATAAACAGTTAAGGACTGTTGTTTCTCTTCAAAGGCAGAGTCATCAGATTCCTCAGACTCTTGGCCTGTCATAATTTCTGGAGAAGGAACCCTTTTCCTTTTTGGAGTGGGGTCTTGATTACCTAGGATTAGGGAGATAAGATCCTCTGCCATTTTAAGCATTGTATAAAGCAGCAGTTCTCAAAGTGTGCGCCGTGGCACTCTGGGGAGCCGCGGCTTCCTCACAGGGGCGCTGCAAACTAATAAGCTTAGCCACAAAATAAACCACAAACTAATAAGCTTAGTTACTAGGCTTATTAGTTTGCAGTTGATTTTGCGGCCATGCTAAAGCTTATAGGCTACACAGGAGGAGACCAGCTAACCCTTATGCTATACCTATAGCCAACCCTTAGTTTTCTGTTTAACCACACCTTGGGGTGTGGTCAAAAGCAGTACAGACACACTCCCATACTCAAAGAAAATAGTAGGTAAAAATTGGAATATACTGAGAAGTGATGCTTGTTATTTGATTTATTTGGGCCCCTAGACCTAGTATAGGTTAGCGGCGGAACACAAACCTGAAGGATTTGCTTTGTAAGAAGAAAATCTATGTCCACACAAAAGATCCTTTATGGATAAAACAAAAACAGTACCATGTGGTTTTTGTAACACTTGCACAAGTTGCAACAGTAGGTTTCTAAGGTTTTACACCCATTTAAAATATCTTACCCAAAATGGACAACAGGCCACATGTAGAAATGAGAGCTAATGGTAGAGTGTTCTAAATGTGGTGTAATTAGGTGTGACAAATGGGGATGTAAAATGGTTCTAAAAGGTGGGATGACAATCACATCCCTAAAAGTTAGAGGGAACAAACATCAGATTCCATCACAGCCATTTGGAGAATCCAACACATATACATTTTGTTTAAAGCCACTGTAAAATGTGAAAATAGACGTAGGGGAGCCATAAAAAATGTGACAGAAACTATGTTGACATGAGATAGAAATCATTATGTCATGCACTTGTAATCACATAGATATTAAGTGTTAAATGTGGTTAACCTTCCTACGCTTAAATGAGGGAAAAGTGAAGTGACCTGCCTTTGAAAAAAAATTAACAGTGTATAAAATTTTTGATTTCTATTGTCTGAATTTAAAATGTAGAGTTTCTTTATTCTAGGATCATTCGTTTTATTAAAAGAACCCGAATTTTTCACTTCTTTTTAGTGAAGCATGTTTGTTTTTCATACAATAGTAACAAAGGCAAGTTATTAACAAGTTGCTTAAGAGTTGATTGTTTATGTTGTTAGTCAACTTGAGGAGATCATCAAGAAGGAGTAGCTGAAGGAAATATAATTTTAAATATTCTTGAATTAAAACTAAATATTCAAATAGATTCAGGAAGATGTTCTCCCCTAATAAGCTACTTGCTATAACTGATTTTCGTTTGTGTTATGGGTGTCTTGAGAGAGTTCTCTTTGGCTACATAAAGTCTCTTGATGGTTGTCAAGTATGTTGCAGTATACCATCTGGGAAGAGTTAGTGGCAGTAATGTAGACTGAACTACCTGATGTCAGATGACTGGGAGCATCTGCTGGGGTGGGGGGCTGCTCTGTTGCTCAGAGGTTGCAGTGTTTCTGTTTTGGGTTCAAAGTTGGGAGCTGGAGGGCCCAGAGCTAGCCGAGACCCATTTTTGCTTAGCTTGGTGTGCAGTCCGTCCTTCGATTCTTTCTGGGTGTATTAATAGTCCACTGTTGTTGTTGTGCGAGGTTTCACTTCTGGTTTCCTCATGAGGAAGGACATGAATGGAGTCACCAAGAGCAGGTTTGAGGTAAGGGGCAACTTGGTGAGAGACTTAAAAGGGGTGCTCATTTAAAGGGACGGGAAGTGGCCAGCCTGTATAGGGAAATGGCAGGTGCTTAGGCGATCTTGGAGTGTTATTATTTGGCCTGTTTTTGATATTTAAGTTTGTGTATATGATTTTGTTCTGTGTATGCTTAGTTTCTAATATTCTATATATCTGGATATTTGTCTTTAGTACTTTGACGTTTTAGACATTTAGTTTTAGTCATGCCAAGAAGCCACTTTAGTTCAAACAGTTTAGTAATGTGTATTTTTGTAGTTACTTTTATACTGATCATTAATATTACCCACACATTTTTGAAAAGTGAGCGTTTGTCTTGGTAATTTATTTTTTTAATATTTAAAGGTGATGGTTTGCATTTTACTGTACAATGCAGAGTCTTGCCAGTGGTGCTTGTTGCTGTCTACATCAGCTGATGATATGCTTATCCGGCTAATCTTCTGAATAGTCTGGTGTGGATGATAAACTTGTTTGGGTTGCCTTTTGTCCCGCCTGTACGATTTATTTATTTTTTGTTCCACCTGATCTTGATATGGGCTCCTGTGTTGTGGTTTTGGAGGTAAATTTAAAGGGCCAAAATGACCCCCCCCTCCCCAAGTCCCGGCACATTCTTCTTTCCTAGCTGCTGACAGAAATACACAAATGTGTTTCACGCAGCGCAGATGAAGTTTGCTTTGTTCATTGTGGACAGCTGGCTACAGGAAAAATATGGGGCTTAAGGTACTCTATTAAGGAGACGATCATTGTTTGGATCACTTTTGAGCAGTGCTGGTTTGCTTTTGGTTACTGTAAATGTCTCTGTGCTACATACCCTGAAAACATTTTATTCCAACATTAATTATTTATACATTCCCCACCACTGTGTTTTGCATGATGTTCAACTTCTGGAAGGTAGATGTGTGGATAAGTTTCATTGTTGTACTAGTCACGGTGAGACTTTTATGGTACCGAACAGGCAACCTGTTGGATTTGAATGTTTACCATGCCAGTGATGTGTGTACACTGAGTTTTGTAAAGCTATGATACACTGGTTTGAGTCCCACCAGCGATAACCTGTAGATTCATAGGTTAGTACTAGGCTAACTGCCCTTGCGAGCCACTGTAAGCCTAGCCAATTATCCCTTGTGAGACTCAAACCCTGCACCTTGGGTTTGTAAGGCAAACACCTTAACCATTAGGCCACCCTCCCAACCAGGCATTGTATCTAGCACTGTTTATGAGTTCTTGCCCTGTTAAAGTTTTCTGCATTTTCAGCCCCACCAGGCTGTAATTTAATGCAGATTTACTTGCTTATGAGGACATTATCCAGCTGTGAGATGGATATATTTTGCATATTGCTAGATTTCAGGTGAAAAACTTGTTCTTTTATGTCATGTGCACAGGGACTAAACAGTGTCCTGTTGGTCCTATTTTATTTCAGTTTGTATATTATAAGATGTTTTAACACAGATGTATAGAGTACTACTGTTCACAGAATGAACGCTGTTGTACAAAAAACATAAGTTATTATTTCTTTATACAGACTTTGGCAAGACCTTCTGCTCTATGTGCAGTAATAAACAGGATGGTAAAAGCAATTCATAACTATTTTGTTTTTTGTCCAGTTATGTGGTTGATTAATTTGTATTTTCCAAACAAAACTACATGTAATAACTCTGTCCCCGTATATCTAGGTGAATTTGACAATAATTTTTCCATATTTCCCCTAACTCTGCTGTTCTTTTTCTGCTGATGAACCACCACACATCCAATTCTTCTCAATAAAAAAGGACTTGTGGGGAAAACAGGTGAACAAATTATTTCTGATGCTACTTATCTCTCCCAACCAGGTTCAGACAGTGTCCTGTTGCGGTTTATAGCAGTGTGTTACAATTGCCTCCACTCTTCATGATACCTATAATCTCTGCCTCTGATGTCTAGAAATGAGCATTTCTCATCCTTTTCCAGAACTTGTTAAATCCATCAATGTCTCTGGTATGACAGCACACACTTTTTGATGCTAGATTATCAGAAGGCTGTGGTTTGTTTTCTATCTGAAGTGCTTGCATTAATTTCATATTGCTGGTATTGCAGTGCAGCTTAAGGGGTTGCTGCATTCCTGCGTATGCTATCCTTTCAATGAAATGTGAAATGTTGAGCTAAGGTGCCATCTGCCCGACATGGTGGTAGCTTATGTAGATGTGAAAGGTCGCACTGCACTTATCAAAAAAGAGCAGAGGTACCTCACGTATGTGTATATATTTATATATATATATATATATATGGGAACCCTTCACATAATCGAATTATTGAAATCTCGAATTTCATATGGTCGAGACCATATGATCGAGATTTTAATAAATCGAATGTGTGTAGTGTTTAGAAATAAGACTTTACTTACCTTAATACATTACGTGCACACAGAGGCAAGTAGTGTTGTACGCCTTGTGTGTACGTAATGTTTTATTTGTTTTGCGGTGTTGGCAGGAAGTGAGAAATCTCCCGTTTTGCGCTTCTGCATACAGTGCAAGACGGGAGATTTCCCATCTCCCCACTGTAGTGCGATCTTGGAGTTGGTATATTTAAGTAGGGGGTGGGGGCACAGCCCCACATGGGGTGCAGGCAAAGCCCTGCAAAAGCAGTTTGTGTTTTTGTTATGGTTTCCCTTCAGAAGTTCGAGTTTCCGAAACTCGAGCTTTTGGTTTCGGTTATTTGCAGTTCGAGATTTTGGAAATTCGATCTTCTGAAGTGAATCCATATATATATATATATATATATATATATGCATACACACTCTTAGTATTTTATGTGCGCTTTTTATACATTCATATAAAATCTACATGGTATTCTTTTCTTATCCAACCCCCTATTTATGCATGCATGTTGAATCCCAGGCAGCATTTTTTTTGTTTAAAAAAAACAAAAAACGGTTGCATTTTGAGTTTTTCACACCCTAGGAAAGTGTGCTAAGTTTTTTCTAGTCCACTTGCATGACAGATCTTGCTCTAATTGCTTTATAGCCTCTTCACTACAGCTTGTCTAATAATTAATCTACTACGGAAGACCTGATAGTGTATTAAATTCCTTAACATTTTCTTTCTGGTTCAAATAGCCTTCCGTATGTGGCAGCACATAATCTTATGCTGTCAAATTTTTGTACCATAGTTTTGTGTTTTCTTCATTGTTTCCACAGTAATATTTTCTTTTTATGTTCTTTTATTTCTTTATTCCAGATTTCCATGTTTTAAACAATTTATTATGCAAAATAAATGCAGCAAAGCAAAATGCGTAACTGGATTAATCGCAGCCCACTTTTTGTATCTGTAAAATAATGTATCTTCATTTCTAAACAGTTTAACCTTAAAGACCTTCTTTGTTTTAAAGTATGGCTAAACCTAAAGTTTGGGGAAATGCAAGTGAGCCACCTACTAAATGTTAAATACTGCTCAAAAGATTAATAACCTGAAGGTCATAATCAACCCCGTACCCCGTGTCTATGAAGTGAAGACTGCAAACATTATGACAAACCCATCCCAGAATACTAGAAATTTGATCAGACGTAGACCAAATATAAAAATCTGGACATTTTACGAAATTATGGACAGTTGAATTGAAACGTATGTTTTTGTGATCTTAAATACTTGTGTTATTAATTTGCTCAATTACATTTTTTGCAATCTTAGACCCGCAGTGGTGGTGCTGCGGTAGCGTTGTCACTTCACAGTAAGACACTGTCCGGTTCGATTCTCAGCTAGAGCATCTTCTGTGTGGAGACATGCGTGAATGGGCATATCTTTGTTGAAGGTTGTGCGTCAGGGCTGGTAACTCGGCACGTAAAAATCAACTACCAATCATTAGCGGACTGGAGTTCCGCTGTGGCAACCCCTAACCGGGAAAAGCCGAAAGACACAAACAAGCATTTTTTGCAATCTTAAATACGTGTGTTATTTATTTTTACCTAACTAACCCTTTTAATTAAAAAAAAATATTATTTTGCAAAATATACTTGTTAGAATTTGACCGGGGGGGGGGGGTGCCTTGGGAAAACCTGGCTTCAACAAGGGAGCCGAAAATAGAAAAAGTTTGGGAACCATTGGTACTATAAAGAGTAATGAATTGCGAGCTTTAAAAAAGGTGTACAATAAATCATTCATCTTTGAATAGTATTTGGTTGTATTTGTTCACAGACAAGTCAAGGAAACACTTTTATCAAGTTCCACCGATAAAACATGCTTCTGGTGAAAACTTTTTTTTTTTTTTTTTTAAGTATGTTGCCTTGCAGGTAATTATATTAGTGTACTTTGGGAAATACAGTCCTCTGCATAGGATGTGGATGTAAATTTGATTCCATGTAAAATCATTTAATCTTACACCCATTTTATAGGTCAAGTCGGACTTGATGGGCTACAGAAAAGTACTTTGTGATTTATTGTACTATATCTTCTTTAGTGTGATACCACATGAATGGTCAAAGTTTCAGTATTAAGCAAAATAAAAATCTTTCAAATAAAACACTTCAACTTTTCAATCATAAGTAATTAGTCCAAGTGCTTTGTTTCTCCTGATATTATTGTAGAAATACATACAATATTCTGTTTCTGTTTACTAGGAGTTGCTATTGCTTATTATATACTGTGCTGTAAACACATGCATTTTATGTAGGCACATAAAAAATAATTTTTATCACTAACAAAGGATTCAATGCAACTCTTTAAATGCATATTTCATGAGTCTGATGTCCAAAAGAGCTTACCAGATCAGCATTTTGCTGAACTGATAAAGCAAAGTATAATAACATATTCAACTTTTTGGTGGTGGTAACTCCTCTTGCATTTCTACAGGTAGAATAACCTCAGGGAAGAGAGGATTCCTACTCCTAGAAGTTGTACAACTTTGGAAATATGTAAATGGAGGATGCAGTTGGTGATACCCCTAAAGAGGACGTTTCATGGATCCCGCCTTGGGGCATGTATATACATTTTATTTTCACATTTTATCATTTCATCACATTACTGATTTGCTAAGCTCATTCTGGGAACATGGGATATACTGAAAACACATTTGCCTGCCATGTCCCCTGAGCACACGCATAGCGAATTACAAGTACAGCTCTATATTAGTTTGGGTATGCTCCTAAACTATACATGTATTTCAGTGAAATATCATCATAACAAATACTTGTCAGTTGTCTCCCATTGAATACTATTTCAGCTACAGATATGCATAAAAGCTGATTCCCTGTTTTATTTTGATATTTGATACATTAATTAGATGTGGATTCTTCCTCTAAGGGAATTCCAGATCCATACTATATGGGTAGCCTTGTAGTAGTATTTTTGAAATTAAACCAATGTCTCATGCCATGCTTTTATTCATGTAGACATAGTTTCTGATGAAATGTAGTTTTCGTTGTGTGCAAGTCCACATAATTGTTACTACTGTCTTTATGAATCTGGACAAGAGCAGATGTGGTTTTATATAAAAGCAGCTTATGAGACATGGTTGGTTCCAGGATGCTTTGCAACATTCTTTTTTCATGTGCCTACAACTCTCTCTAGGAATTGAGCTCACAACCTGCTAACATAATTCTGCTTAATGTGTATTTAAAGTCCACAAATCTTGAAATATTAATGAATTTCAGTAGACCCACTCTATTCTCTTCCTGCATTCCTGGAATGTACTAGACTCTAAAATATTTGTTGTTGATTTTTGTCTTGCACTTTCTGCTCCAATACCTCAAAGCAAAGGCATACATCACAAGCAATGCAGCCTCTGTAACACAAATCAGTAAACAGAATAAACGTCTCACATTTATGGAAGACTAATGCAAGGTCAATGGGATTAAGCAGAATAAACTTGTCATATTTATTGCAATTTGGTCCTCTGCCAAGGTCCATAATTAATGGCAACAAATTGGAATGCAAACTCTCCATTCCATTTTCTTAATGATATGGGAACTAGAGCTTTATTGGTTTTATAAGAAGTTTATTATTTCACTTCTTGGTTGTTTGGTCTAATTGCAGTCACTATAAATCAGACATAACCTTTCTCTATAATGTATACTGCATCAACAGATGAGCACTTTTTCTGTATTACTTACAAGTGTAATAGGCCAAAAGAAATGGTGAGGATGCTGAAGCAGTCTTGAATCTGCAGATATAATAGTTTCACATACACTATACAAATAAACTGGGTTTGCAGATAGCTGGATCAGAGCAAAATATAATCTAGATTTTAGTGAATAATTAACCTTGCAGCACATGGGGATAACTGTGAAACTAAACAATGTTCTATGAAAAAGAAACTGCAGTGAAATGTGGTAAACTGTAGATAGGTGGAAACATAATAACTAGTGTGCACATAAAGGGTTTAGTATTGAGGCATTTCAAGCTTTATCTATCTCATGTCTTCTGATCGTCAGATTCCCATACACAACTGCTTATATCCATTAATTGACATTTTAAGAGGCAAGAACTGACTACAGTCAAGCCATTCATTCAGGCAGTTATCAGTGGACTTTGTTCCCTTTTAATGGTTCACTTGCGATGTGCAGGTATCAAGATCTTGCAATGCCTTCTTCAGGATCTATGCATATTCCCTAACAGGTGCAATGAAGACTGCCACATTTTGGCTTTGCAGAGCCACATGTTCATTTCTATATTTTGTGCTGCTTACACTGCAGCAGGCCAGACTTTTCAATCCCATAGGGACAGAGTCATCTGGATCAGCAGCTCAGGCTCACAGCACCTCACCAATATCTCCAGCAGCTGTTTCTCCAGTTAATCTGCGACCACCATTTATCACAATCATGGCCTTATAATTCTGTACAATGAAGCTAACCAATTGCTTTCTGTGCTTTAATAAATAACATTTCTAGGGTACAGAAGTACAGTATATCCCTTAGACTATAATAAAGAACAGTTAATAATAAATCAATGGCAATTATGAACATTTTGTTCTCTCTGTGAGGACTGTGGGACTACTCAATGAATCAACCAATTTTTTTTGAAAACATTGCTCCTCCCACTAAATACTTCAATTCGTTCTTTTTCCCATTTGTAGGAAGATATCCTGTACTGGAGCACCTTTTTACTTTCAGACCAGATTCCCACTTCAATCTGAATCCCTTGGAGTTACTTCAAAATCTAACACTATTTTGCTTCACTTTTTGCCACATGACTGTTCATGATTCATACTGTGTACGAATTTTCACGTAATCACTGTGCAAATACCTCTAAATAGTCTATATTTACTGAAACAGAGTGACAGAGAGAGACAGACAGAGTTAACAGACTAGGACAAGTGGTCTAAAATGTCATAAGTGGTATATATCTAGCTTTAGACCATATGCATTTTATCCATGTATCTCCTCTGTGTGTGTCATTACCACATTTACAAGCATCCAATCTACATTATAAATTCATGAACTCTGCAACCAATCAAAATCCCCTCCTCTAAAACCATATCTTTCTGAAATTAATCTGAATAAATAAATAAATAAAAAGTAAAACTGCACGACCTGCATGCTTAAAAAAATAAACATTAACTCCTCAAAACAATTACCCCTAGCTAAACTGAACCCTAGATAATGAATCTTGCATTGTTTTTCATACTTAAACCCAGAAATAAACAAATAAAAGCAGAATCACTCATCAATAGAGAGCTTAAGCAATCAAGGAATGTAACTACCGGACTGAATTGAAATGAAAGTGAAATATTAATTAAAATTACATTAAGAATGGAAAATTACTGTGTGTGGGCCAAGTTTGCAAGACAGGTGACATACAGGTTAAGCAAATTATTTATATGTGTTTGTATGCGCATGTGTGCTTATATACAAATCAGCATGTATGTGTGTGTGTGTGTCTATACATACATACATTTATATACGTGTGTGTACACATACACACAGAGCATCTACATGGTGGAGCCATTTTAGTGAATTTGGATATGTGATAAACGAAAGGCTTGTGGGACAAATACGTGAAATGCTGTCTTCAGGAATGGCATGCCATAAGTTTACTGACATGCGTTTACACTGAAAATGAGGGAAAAAAACCCCATAGAGGATGATAGCAGATAACTCTAGGGGCCAGGTTGGATGGAGGCAATGCAGTTTAATGAAGTCTTGTTACTTACCTGAAATCACAAAGACACCACTAATGTTGCCAGCAAAACGAAGAAAGTTGCTAGTACTGAAAACAGTGCTTAATTCAGCTATCCAAAAATATTTTTGCTATAAACAGCTAGCTGAGTTAGTATTTTTGAAAATGGTTTTATGTTTTATGTACTGCACAGAAAAGTTAGTAAAGTACAGGATTTTAAATGCTACATAACAGAAAAGTGAATAAATGTTATGTGTAACCTTTGAAGGGGGCAGTTGTTGGTATATTAATACAATGCGGAGAGCTGCTTATTCTTGGATTTTTCTTTTTTATAACACAAAGTTTACCAGAATATTTCATTTTATCAGATATAAAAAAATCCAATAAACTTTATACTGTGTCTAGCATCTTTTATCATCTTCTGATTTCTACATCACTAATGATCACTGGGAAGAAATACATTGTGTAACTCTTTGTCATCCTGTAAATGACCATTTTCTAAAATTGTCTGCTACTAGTACAACTTCTCTTGACCTCCCTGAGTTTCCATATCTAAAATTAAATGGAAAAATGACTGAACAAATATGTCACCACTTGTTTTACACTTTTTCAAAAAAGGTGCCTAACGTGAAGTTTACCAGTATTGGAGTAGGGCTTCACCTGACTGTTCCTTCATTACATTTCATAAGCACGTAGCATCCGTCAGTACTGTGACCTGCTGGGTTCACCTACTGTACATTTGGTACTGCAGCAATAGAATTTGAGCAAGTCATCTCAGATGTTAAGAACAAATGGTACATTTATAGTGTCATGCTGAGCCCAGCTGTATCACATGTAAGTCACATAGCAGAGAAAAAAGCAAGCTTCTGTATAAAACATCAGTTGCTACCATGTATAACAGCAACACAGTGACCTTTGTATAAAGTTCTTGGTTAACAATGAGTAATTGTAAGAAAAGCTAGTCAATGCAATGGTTAAGTACAGAGATAAGCTGACCATTACAGTCTGGGATGCCAGAATTGTATTAACAAGGGTGGCTATGAGGACTGTGCTCGCTAGCCAGACAAAAAGTGAAGGATTAATAAAACAAAATGTGGCTCAAAGAGATTTTTTTAAAAATAGCAAACAACTTACATCTTTGCAATCATTTTTCAAAGACTGTTCTATAGCTATGATGTACACATTTTTTTCTCCAAAGCTTCACCACATAGAAGCACTGTTGAGCATTCAAGCAATAAAATGTACAGATGCAGTTTTTTTTTAATGTGTTACAGTTTGTTGACAAGTAATATCCAACTTTGATGATTCCACTTTCAGTAGAGTCCAGCAGAAAAGTTCTTGGCACAAACAGATGAGTAAATGCATAAAACAAGCAACATACATTCTACACAGAAAGACAACGCTACAAAAATATCTAGTTGCAATTAAATTAAATAAGATCAAATAACATAAAAAATAACAAATAATATAAAAAATAAGAAATCAAAAGATGATTAGCCAGCCTACTATTTACATGGCAAATAATAAATACTTATATTCAGTGAAAGACAGTTAATTCAGTACTCTGTATTCAAGGCAAGTATACTCTGTTGTCATCAATGTCTTCTCAGTAAAGCTAATGCACTTGATAAAACTGGTCTGCTGATGCATCCGTATCTGAGTCCTGATGAGAGTGGAATGCAATCTGACAGGCAAAAGGTAGACAAACAACTGAATCTGAACCTAACTTCAGCTGTTGTAAGAGGTTAGAAACTAATATGTGGATTAAAATTGCATGAATTAAGAACACCGGACATTTTACGGAACGTGTGGTATGGAGTTTCACATGCAAGTCAGTTAAGCCAACTTTAGTAACAAATTCATGGAAGTGAGTATAAACTTTATTTACAGCAACTGCATTGGTGCTGTAATGAAAAAGAGAATGGTAGAGGCGTTGCATTGATGGAAAAGATGGTCAGTAACATTCTAGAAGTTCCTGAGATTCTTTTCAGTCCATTTTTTTGTTCTAGATTTTTAAGAGAGAATTATGCCTTGAGCTAGATTTCTAGACTCATATTTAAAACTGTGCGATATTAGTAGGGACTTATAAGCACCAGTTCATAAATGAACACTATATCACATCTGTGGAGATACCCAGTCCTGGTAAGACAGCTGAGAAAACATTTACTAAGCTATTATTATAGAATGATAATGCAGCTCACGAGCAGTGGGTCCTTCAGTAAGAATGGCTGTGCTAAATTTAAATATTAGTTATATAATAACATACTTTTAGGATGTATAGACTCTTATACAGCCACAAATAGTCTATGTCCAAATGACCACTAACAGAATCCACCTCAATGTCTGTTAAGATAGTATTGCTATGGCTTGCTGTGAGGATCCAGCTCAATATACTCACATAATTAACATTCTTATCTATTCTTATGAAGAGAGAGACCTTTGAATAAGATCCTGTTAATGAATATAATAATAACCATCTTAATTTTTCTGATTGGTATTCATGTTATCCATGATGATCGATTCAGTTTTTATCTTGCAAGTCAACCAGACTTCTCAACAAATTATTCATGAGAATCAGAAATGAAATGGACAAAGCCAACTGACAGAAGGTTAATCATGATCTGTTTCAGGACGGAGTCTCATTCATTGCAATATGGAGTAGGTTGGACAGACAGAAATCATGTCAGGTGTTCATGAAAGGAAATAGTGACTCTGAACAATAGGATTTTCTATCTAACCTCAGAATAAGAATACAATTTCAGTATCGCGGGCACCCTGAGTTACCCATGAGAATTTGAGATCCAACTATATATCAAATAGCTTTTATTTATTTGGGTTGACAAAGGGCACTTTCAGGCAATTCACATCTGAGCAGTCATTTCCAAATGGCCATTATTCTTGTCTGGCAGTACATGTAGATAGGCGATGCATGAAGGAAGAATTTGGAAGCAAAAGGGTGACACCTGATGTGTGACTGTCGTTTTATGAGTTAAGGTAGAAGACTTTTTATGAGGGAAGCAAACCAGTTTTAATACATGGTTCCAAAGGGGCACTATAAGGCTTGCTGGATAATCCTTGTACACTGCACTTTAACTAGCTAGCTTTGCATATCAGCTATGGCTCACTGTGGCCAGTGAGGGTGGGCCTCACTTCAAAATTCATCCAATCATGCACTTTCAATAACCATTAAATACAAATGAATTTTTTTAAATATTAATTCAAACACTATCAACTATTATCCATCTTAAACAACTATGTTGATAACTAGGAACCGGACTGTCAGTGACAGAATCTAGCAGATGTCAAGCTAATCATAACGGCTCATCAAGAACACATGGCATACCAAAAATCAAAGAAAAGCTTCAGCCATCTCAACTAGCATACATGGATAAAGCCCTGGTTATGGCCCAAGTGACTCAAATTTGATTAGTGTCACAAGCATCTGCTGAAGAAGGTGAGGCTGAAGATAGGAGTGATGGTGCTTAACCTGCTCATCTATCTCTCTCTCTCTCTGTGGGATATGCATCTGGGCCCCCTTGTCATGGCAGAATGCCCTTTGAAGAGCAGGGATCACACAGGGGGGTGTGTGTGATTTATGTGTTCAATCAAATAAAACCTTAGGTAATCGGCATCATTTAGGCTATAAGTGACAGCACTGTTAATAACAACAAAAGACAGGAGTCTGCTGGGACTTGTGAGAAGACATAATTGCTACTTTTGGGCTACTTGATAGGTGAGTATACTTTTTATATCATAAATCACTGCAAGTTGGGTTTGCCTTATACACAAATAAGAGCATCGAACAATATCAGCAGAAGATGATCTATGATAAAATGATTCACAGTTTAACAACCAAAGTTCGAGCAGTTGCCCTCCCATACTCATTATTTTTTATATCTCATTTTTTTAGTCCCAGGCATTAGTAAACTTTTAGTACACGATTCAGCACTGGTTCAAAGGCACAGTACTCTTTACAACTGATTTTAAGCATTGATCTTCCAGTTACCACTCAGGTACCCTTGTCTGCCTTTTGCTCTTCAGTTTCCTTCCTATTTGTCTTCTTGACAAAGAAGTGTATATAAATCATATCTGCTATTTACTTCTATTGTGTTGCCCTGTTATCCCTACTGGCAAACTTTCTCTTCATATCCTGGTCCCACATTTACTAGCTTAGCAATTCTGCACTGCACACTTTTTGCATGTGCAACATTCTTTCTGCCGATCTACTGGTATAGAGGGATAAGGCCATGACTATGAGTCATGTAGTCCAAGTTCCTTAAGTGGTTGGGATGACCTGCTGGAAATGGTCTGGGGAGGCAAGAGAAATGATAAGACTTATGTCTGCTTGTCCCTCCTCAGGGGGTGAGGAAGGTGATGTACTGCAAGCACACTGCCAGGCACCTGACCACCTCTGGTAATTTTGGAGCTGTACAAATGGCGCATCCCAGATGTGTTAAAGGTAAATGAGGAACATGCCATGATGTAGGTAGGGCAATATCTCTCACATTTCCACTGAATACTATCCTTACTGCATAAGCAAACTGGACATGGTTAGGTCTATGTGAAAGCCTGGCATGACCAGCAGTATGAAATGACAGGTAAATTATTCCCTCTCCATCTCCCATCAGACTTATTTCCCACCCTTTTTCCATCTGAATAAGGCAGCCCACTTGGGTAATAGTACCAGGAGTAGAGATTTATCTTCCAGCAGAGGAGTCTCCATAATCCCCTTATCACTCTGACACTCACTCAGGAGAGAATGTCAAAGACATTGGGATGGTCATCTAGCAGATGAAGGTACCCAAGGAGAACAGAAGTGGCATGTGCTTCTCAATGTAAAGTCACCAAAACTAGACACACCAAACATCCTGCACGACAGTATCATTAGAGATGCCTCTTCAGTTTATAGAAACATGAGAAGGAAGAAACTTCCAATTTCAACTTTAAATGGAAAATAAAATGCTTAAATTCTGAAATCCATCACAAAGTATAAAAAAGGACCAGTTAAAATACACTTAGAAGTTGGACTCACACCTGAAATAATCCTAGCCACAGAAATCATGCCAGCACAGCTAGCTCTGTTCTCTTAGAGGCTAGTGTTTAAAATGTCATTCAGCATGGAGGAAATAATTCAGAGTCTTTGCAGCAAGTGATGCTTAAAGTTTAGATTTTTGCAGCAAGTTTACAGTTATTTAAATCATAGTTTATCAATACTAGGTGCAACTGAAGCTGAAGCATTTGATTTGCACCTTAGAAACTGCCAATAAAATATGAGGACTGTAAAACCAACCAGCAGAAGTCTTAGTAAAGTGTACAAAGATGTCAAGAGATGGAGAGAATAAATCACTAAGAGAATATATATACGTGTGTGTGTGCACGTGTGTATGTGTATGTAAATAGTTACACGTGTTTAACATTCTACATTCCAAAAAATGAGGAAGGGAAGAATCCAAATTAACTGGCTATAAACTATAGATTCATTGTACAGGAATACCATAAATTCACATTCACTTTGGGAAATCTCCATCAAGCACTTTAACTGAAATCTGGTTCAGTGACATTCAGCCGAGTGCAACTTTTTTAAATGGGAAAAATGGACAAGAATTTCAGACAAATGTCCATTAGGAGAATATTTTTATGAGTTACTTCACCCTCTACATGTAAAAAAATCTGCCTTTCAGTTATTACCCTCCTACTTTTTCTCATTTTAATCACTGCGCACTTTTTTCATTTTTACTTCCTACCCTTGAAAGAAAACATATGCAAAAATTTTAACAGCATGATATGAAGATATGAAAGAATATACGTTAACCGGAACTGCATCCAAATGAAGATGAATATATCAATCTGGAGAGAAGAAAATCTGAAATTTTAATTATGACATCCTGACAGAATTAAAAGATTCTTTCCCTTTAAGAATGTAATGTTATCAGTATTCGTCATCATTCATGCAGCTGTCTTTTAAATGCCTAAAAAAACATATTTAGCATCTTGAAATGATCAATCACTCAAACAAAAATGGCTACTTCACATGGCATAACTAATTTAGGACATTCTAGCACATAGGTATGTGCACGTCTGCAGAGGGCCAGCTACTGGAATAATCAGAATATTCAGAATGAGATTACAAAGCTGTAAAGAATTAATTGTAAAAAAAATAAAATAAAAAATGACTAATGTCTGTTGCTGTGTTACAATGACTGATACTTTACCAAATAAAGTAAAGTTGCACTTTGTATTAGCAGGAACAGTTTAATAATGTAGAGTAACAGTAACATTAAGGTTATTACATATTTAGCCACGGCCCCATGGCATAGAGGGCTAACTCACTGACTATGATTCAAATGAGTCAAATTAAGTAAGTTAGACTATTAGCAAAAGACTGTATTAGGGTGAACAGATTTGAGAAATTGACATCAGCTCTCCCATCCTGAGGGAAGGAAGATGTCTGCCCACTGCACTACTGACCTCAACCAGAAGACTGAGATGCTACTGGTAGTGGCAGATATTGGTTGTGTGCTGCATGACACACAATCTAGCATTTAGTCGGGGGGGGGGGTCAAAAGTAAATTCCCTACAGCAGGAGCATTCAGCAAGCCACCAGCACCCATGTGGGTAGGGAGTATTCTCTGTAGGGACTGCTCCCACCAGAATAATGGACCACCTGCATAGGACCATAAGGCTTTTGTTGTGGTCCTATAATGACTATAGCAGATCTCACCTCAAGGGGGAAATGAATCAGTTAATGGTGCATGAAGTAAAGTGAGGGCTTGACAAGAAAAGATGGGAGAGCACAAAAAAAAAAGGAGAAAGAGCATTACAAAGTCAGATTAAGTATGTAATCATACGGAATATGCAAATTTGAGAATTTGGGCTACTGAGAAATCATATTTAGCTGCTAGTTACTTAAATGAAGCTTCGCTATTTTTGGAATGGTAAGCAAATGGTATGCAGTATGTCTGACTTTTGATCAGACATTTATAGTTTTATTTTTCTAGCCTTTCCAAGACAACTGTTATGAAGAAAACTCAAATACATGCTTAGAAACTGATTCAGTTAAACTGCAGCAATGTAGCTTACCTAATAAAAGTAGGAACAATAAAATCTATGATCACCAAAATAGTGAAGTCAGTAACATAACATCTTAATGCATATTGACACTATTTTTGTTTTAGGGAGTTATATTAGCACAGTTATCATGACTATATGTTTAATAAATGAAGAATGGAGAGAAAAATAATAATACAATATTTTCTGGTATATTGGAAGTGAATGATTAAAGCTGCAGCAATGCTGAAGGACAGGTAGTTGCAAACTCAATGGCAATTAACATTAAATGAAAACTTAAAATCATTTTCTAACAAAAGTTAGGAATTTACATGAATTACATTAAATGGAGATTTAACTGCTGTATGGCTGCAGAAGTGAAGCAGTGAACTGTTACAGACTACACATACCTGAAACATTGTTTTGGGTAAACACTGTCAAGGATAAAGACAGAACCCCACTGCTTACATTAAGGCTTGTGGTGAAAAGTCCCCATTTCCATGATGGGGTACTTGCAAATTCAGGGACACATTACCCACAATGAGGTAAAGTCAACATTACTGGCTAATTTGCAAGTCTCTGAATCACAGCTGCAAATCAGCACTTTCCTGGTATAGTTAAAGTGACATCTGCTGCCTCATGTTAGCATAGATACCAAACCTCATTCACTTTTGCACACACAATACACATATTCAAACAAACAAACCAACCAAATATACCATAGCTATTCCTGTGTCATCAGAATGTTCCCAATATTTTGTTTTTCCTGCCATGGTAAATCATGATGATTACAGTCAGTCATTAATGCTGGACAATAGAGGTTCGCCATTCATTTCATTCAGTAAGTGCAGGGTAGTGCAAAAGCTGCTGTACTATTATTGATTTTCAAAGTTTGTAGAAGAAATAATTAAAATCTGTGATTGATTTTTTCTCACCACTAATTTTGGTCTTGTCTTGATTTCTTTTACTAAGAGGTTGAGGTATGCTTAAAGTTCCCAGCCCCTCTCCCTCATAAGTCATGAACTATTGTAGGTATTGAACAATGCCAGACACCCTCATTATGTCCGAGAAACCTCTGTTGCACTAAATTATCAGCTATCACAGTGGGTTAATGCTGAGGTTTCCAGTGGCAAGAATGCAAATTTTGAACCCTCCCCTTTGCAGTTCACTTTTTTTCTTTTAAGTCCTATTGCTTTTTCACATCACACCTCTGGTGTCTAGTTGTGGTGCAGTGGACTAATATTCTCTGCATCAGGTCAGAGGGCACGGAGTTAAAACCCCTTTTAGTGCTACATATAGTAACCCTGATGTCTAGTGATTCCCCACACCACATTTTTAATTCAGAACCTTTTAAGGAACACTTTGTAGCGTATTTATAGCATCCATTTTTCTCCTACCCATGTCTTCAGAGTTCGTCATATTCTCTAATGGCTCCCCCAGTCCCCATTATGGTTAAGTGTTGTTAAGGAGCAATGTGTAAGATTTCTCCCTGGTCTCTAGTGGTTAGTAATAAAGGTTATCCCTTGTAGCTAATGTTTTCCTAACCCACATTTTTAGACTCGTCTTTGGTGGCTAGTGGGTCATGAACCAAAACTCTGATAAACCACAAGTAAACACAAAATAAGCACCAATGCTCCAAACTTTATTTCAGTTACAGTGATGTGGTACCTCGGCCACACACAAACACACACACACATGCACACATGCACACACACACACACACACACACACACACACACACACACACACACACACACACACACACACACATATACACACACACACACGCACACACACGCACAAAAACACACACACACACACACACGCACACAAACACACACATGCACACAAACACACACTCACATGCTCATTCCACAAACACACTCACAAACACCCCTAACCTACCAACTCACACATTAGCCCCACCACTGCAACCTCCCAGGTAGACGCACACTCACACATGCAATCACAGGAGACCCTCACATGCACACACTCATGCACCCCTTAACTTTACCTGACCATTAAACACCCCAGCACTTGCCTCTGCCAGAATGGATGAACACACTGTTTTGGTCCTGTTTCTAAACACAAAAGTGGCCATGTCAAGTTACGCAGCCGAATGATTCTGCCTTGCAGAATGCAGTTCTAGGGGAAAGCAGAATGCTGATTAGTATACAGCTCTCTCCTAAAAAGTTTCATTGGCATATAGTACAGCCATGGAAACCATCCACCACTATGCTGCACGTCTTCATGCAAAAGCACTGTGGTATGGCTGTTTCTGGATTCTAAAAGGTTACAAACCACTTGCCACACCTCCAAAATTCTCAAATATCATGGTTAGATGACAGTATTCTAACAGTACTCAAAAGGAGGTACACAGACTCTAGGTAACCACATCAGAAGCTGCCATTACATTCCCATTATTCATGGATATATGTTTGTAACACTCTTCACTAGTAGGGATTGGTCCATCATGGTAATCAAGTGATCATTTGAGATGTAACCTACATTTTTCAAATTAACTAGCTTACTACGGAGTGACAAATTCACTGATAGCCCCAGATAAAATGAGAGAGAGAGAGTGGTCAGTCCATTAGACTAAATTTATCGTCAGTCCTGAAGTGATCACTGCCAGTTCATATCTTCTTCTTCTTTTGGCTGCTCCCATTAGGGGTCTCCACAGCAGATCAACTGCTTCCATTTCTTCCTGTCCTCTGCATCTTGCTCTGTCACACCAACCACCTGCATGTCCTCTCTCACCACATCCATAAACCTTATCTTAGAACTTCCTCTTTTCCTGTTACCTGGCAGCTTCATCCTTAGCATCTTTTTCCCCAATATACTCTGCATTCCTCCTCAGCACATGATCACTACCAGTTCATATACCAAGCACAAATAGTTTCCAACAATCAATCTCTTTCTCTCTCTCTCTCTCTCAATATATATATATATATATATATATATATATATATATATATATATATATACCACCCTCATTTCACTCAGGCTCACTCGGCTCCCTTACCCTACCTCCATGCCCGCCCATCCTACATCAATTACATTTATAGTTAGCCATACCCCTCCTAACATCCTCCTCCAATCGCATTCCTCTGTCCATCTTACTCCTCCTACCACCTTCACTTTACACTCCACTCATTACTAGCTCTCCTATCATATTTTTACTCCTACCACTTACAAACCTCTCAGACTAAATAGCATCCTCACTATTCCCCACCACAATCTCCCTGTCTACTTTAATACCTTATTTATCCCAAATACAGCCATTAATCACTAACGCTTATTTACCTCACACAATAAACACTATTACTCCCACATATCTTAAACAGCCCCATAGTCTTGGTCCATCATTCAGTAGCTATAGCACCACACATTTCACCTCTACAAAATGTCTCCCATCTACAGTACTTTTCTCCTCTTTCTCGTACTTCACCCCATCTCACTCTAAATCTATATTCCTATTACACAACCCACATACCTTACAAACCAACTTCTACAACTACAATACACACCCTATCACTTCCCAGCTACTCCCCAATAGGCCCCACTTTATATAGCAGAAGCATACTTTTACAAGCCAAAATAAAGATATTCACCCTTCAAAGCCCCTGTTACACTACTGTCTCATTTCCAGCCCAACTAAAACTAAAAAAGAAACCACAATATGCCTCCCACCCACTCCAATTTAGCTTGGTGCGGAGACATTCATCCAAACCCTGGCCTCTCCCCACCACTCTGCTACCCGGCAAAATCCCTAAGCTTCAACACCATTAATATTGAGAGCACTAGAAACAAAGTCTCACATCAGCATGCCTGGTTAAGCCAAAATAAGCCCGACTTTACAGCCTTCACAGAGACTTGGCTAAAACCATATATCAGAGATGCTGAATTCCTATCCCCTAACTATAGTTGCCTAAGGGCAGAAAGACCTATGAAAAAAGGTGGTGGCATTGCCTTAATTTATCCAAATACTTTTGCAGTAGTTTAATACACAAAACCTATCCCACAATTCTCCACTGCAGAGATACTCTTGGCCTTCCTAAAACTGAATAACTGTAAAAACCTTTGTATCACAGTCATATACATCCCCCCAGGCAATAACCTACCTATACATGAAGAGATTCTTGCCAGGACTGCTACTAACATTAATAACAAAGCTATCATTTTAGGTGATGTTAACATCAATTGGCATGATATCTCAACAAATGGCCCCTCCAACAGCATTAACCTATACAATTACACAAAACTATTCACAGACATCACCGAACCCAACTATAAAAATAATAAAGGTTCAGTCCTTGACTGGATCCGGATATCCGACCTAAACAAAATCTCCTCCTTTGGTACACTGCCAAATAGTATTAGTGACCACTCACCTGCCTTTGTAATACGTAAGATTACCTCTATCCCACACCAACACCAAATCAAGCACATTAGGGATTTATCCAATTTCTCCTCCTCTACCTTCAATGAGATCTTATACAGTGTGAACTGGACACCATTAAAACATCTCCCACTCAATGATGCTTTTTAATTCAACATTTCTTGAGATCTTAGATAGGGTAGTCTCACCTTGCCTGAAAAGAGTTGAGGCTAAATATGCCAACCGTCTGACCAAACATACTAAGGAAATTATGTCTGCTAGAGACAAAGCCTGAAAAGCCTGGCAAAAAAGACAAAAACCCAACTGACCTCACACATTATAAACAACTACGTAACCAGGCAAAATGTCTAGTGATAAAAATAAACAGAACATTTCCAAACTCTTTAAAACCAATACAAACAAAACCCTAAACACTTCTGGGGAGCACTCAACTCCCTACTTTGCCCAGGTACTAAAAATAATCCTTGCCCAAATCTTGACAAGACTCCCAATGAGATAGCCACTCTCTTTAACTCTAACTTTATTAACACCATAGCAAAGCTAACCTCCAGTTTCCCACCAACAAACCACAAGCCACGTAATACTCCATCTCCCTCCCAAACCCCTCTATATCTACTTTCACATTCACACCAATACCCACCTCCACTATACAAAAACTCCTTCATAAACTCAAACCATGCACAGATGACTTACCAGATGAATTTCTACAATTAGCTTCAAACTCCATTGCCTATCTAGTCAGCATACTCCTCAATAGATCCATTAAGGAGGCCACCATACCCAACATTTGGAGCAAAGCATTTGTTCTTCCTCTACATAAAGGTGGCTACAATTCTGATAACTGTAATTTCCAGCCCAGAGCAATCCTCTCCCCATCTGTAAAATATTAGAAAAATGTGTTTACATTCAGCTTCTCAATTATCTTGTTAATAACCACATCCTCTCCCCTAACAGCATGGCTTCAGGCCAGGGCATAGTACCTGCACTGCTCTTTTATCCTTTCTGGGCACAGTAAATAGGCTCAAGATGCCAGATATTTAGTTTACTCACTCTTCCTACACCTCTCAAAGGCCTTCGATATAGTTTCCCATCCCTTACTACTTACCAAGTTCTCCATCTTGGGTATTTCAACTCTCATCTTGGATTGGTTTTCTAATTATCTCTCAGACAGGCAACAAGCCACCAAATGGGAAAAATCCTGCTCACCATTTGTGAAGACAACACGTGTCTCCCAGGGTTCAATACTAGGCCCCCTCCTATTTAGCATATTCATCAATAATTTCCATACCACACTTACTCATGGCATGGCTATCTAATATGCTGATGACTCTACAGTCTTCTGCTCTGCCAAGACTCTGTCCGACCTGTAGCAGCTTTCCCAACAAGCCTTTACAGAAACTGAAACTTGGATGTCAAGCAACCATCTCACTCTTAAACCTAGTAAAACTAAGCTGATAATATTTACCCCCCCAAAAACATACCTCTCTCAACAGAAATGAATTTGCTGTCCATTCCCTAACTAATGCTAGCATTTCCTTCATTCCAAGTATCAAACTATTAGGTGTCATCGTTGATGAAAATCTAACATTTGACCTCCATATCCATAACAATATAAAAAAAACATATCAGAAACTAGGTGTCTTCTATAGACACAAGCACTTCCTTAACTTCACTGCCAAGAAAGTTCTAGCCTCTTCTTATCTGCTTCCATCTATACTTTACTGTGCCCCCATCCTCACCAACATACAGTCCTCTCTGAAAACCAAATTTGACTCATGCTACAATAAGATCTCCAAATTTGTAACTCAAAATATTCATCCCATGACTGTTTAGCCTTACTCAACTAAACTGGCTTGAACTGCCACACCACCTCACATGCCTTCAACTAACTACTGCACATACATTTATATACAAACCATCTATGTGTCCCCCTCTTTCTTCTTTACTGTCCACCTATCATCCCAACAGACCTCTTAGATCTGAAAATGCATCACTGCTAAAAGTTGACAACCCAAATCTATCAGCTGGTCAAATGCTGTACTCTGTCACAGTCTCTAAACTTTGGAATGCTCTCCCATCTTCTATCAGAACCATAAGTAATCCTGTTCTCTTTAAGTGATCCCTAAGAAAACATCTTTCTTCACTCTGGCACTGTTCATGTGCCAAAACAAAATCTTAAATATCTGCCTTCTCACTTTAAACCTCTCCCTATTCAATTTCAATACTCCTAAATCTCTCTCACACTATTTTACCACAACTGCATGAGCACAAAATCTAGCCATTAAATCTTCACTGCTAACACCTACAACCCAATAACAATTAATCTTTCAAAGCTGTTCCACAATCATCTAATTCTACCATTGTTAGTAATACGACACAATGTAGAAGTGTGCAAATATGTATATAACATTGAACCACTGGGATTACATTATTCCTAATGTGGTGTGGATGTATAAACTCTGGATCAGTGTCAACTTCAATGTTTTACTCCATTGTAACTGTATTCTACTCTATAATGCATGTTATTTTCTTGTATGTACTGTCATATTATGTGAAGCTTTTCTCCCCGGGTCTCCATTGAAAATGGGCTCACAGCTAGGCCCAGTGGACCTTCCCAATAAACAAATGCAATAAACAAACACACACACACACACATACGTATATATATATATATATATATATATATATATATATATGTATGTATGTATATACACACGTACACATACATACATATATATAAACACACACACATATGTATATATATGTATATACACACACACACATACATACATATATATAAACACACACGTATGTATATATATATATATATATATATATATATATATATATATATGTGTGTGTGTGTGTGTGTGTAGGGTCTATATTATAGAAACGAAACTTCAAAATCTCAAACGCTCATATGAGTGGAAATGCAGGAAATCGAAATCACTATATATATTCCAACTCCGAGATCACACTACAGTGAGGAATAGGCAAATTTTCTGAGCTTCACTTTACCACAATCTCACAATAGTGTTTATGAAGAACCACATTTTCGACTTCTAAGCCGTTCGAGATTTTGATTTTTTGTCCAATAGGGACCCTGTGTGTGTGTGTGTGTGTGTGTGTGTGTGTCTGGGTAATCACTTGAGCTATGCAGAATTTCTGATTTAACCAAACACTGAAATCTACTAGAATAATTCTACTAGGAGAATCTAAAGCCAAGTTAATGAGGAAAATTAGAAAATACTTATAAAAAACCCCCTCTAAATGGCTAGGAGGATAGTAAATAAGGAGGAATCTGCTATTTATTCCTTACTCAAGGACACACAAGGAAGTTCATAGTGCTCTTCTGGATTTCTACTATTTCTTTCCACATCAAAAACCCATAGCAACATTTCCATCAATAACACTTCATCTAAAGCTCTATAAATTGAAAGTCTAATGGGTCAGTCCTATCTAATGAGGGCCAGTATTTTCATCTATTTACACTCGGAAATTATGTCAAGTTTGACAGGACGAAAAGTTTCCTTGATAAGACAACAATGGTGAACATTCAGTAACCCTAAAAGGGATATACCTACTCACATCAGTCTTTGTTTGCCACACACACACACGCACCCTGTGATTCTCAGCAGTGCTCAACTATCAGCAAAAAAGAGAAACAAAGGATCACACTAGGGCAAACCAAAATGGTAAACGAGAAGTATGAAGTCTTAAATCACTGCATGTTTTCACACAGTAAATATTTAAAGAAATGAATATAAATCTGCCAAAATGAAGAATAGGCAAGAAATATGATACAAACAAACTTTAAACGGTTCAAATTCACAAACAGATGATTGAGGTTATAGCTATAGCAAGAGAAACTGGACCGACCTACCTATAAGATGTAAACCATGTTAGATAAAGTACCTTAGCATAAACCTAGTTGTTTGGCATATAATGTAAGTTGTAAAAGGATGGCAAAAGTGATTTAAATAACTACAGCTGAGAATGGCTAAACATGAAATTAATCCAACTGTAATATATTTCGTATAGCCAACCCTTACTAACAAAGGGAAAGCTGGCATACCATTAATAGCTTCTCTTTGTATAAAATGTTACTCTAGTACATAAAAAGATGTCATATTATTAATAGCTTCTCTTTTTATAAAATGTTACTCTAGTACATAAAGACATCAACCACCATAGGATTCAAAAGTACTTCTTAAACTGGGGGCCAAATAAGAAATACACCGAATTAAGGATTCAGCGAAGGTAATAGTGAAACAATCATCCTCCAACAAAGTGATAAAATATTTGCATATCTGGTAGTAATACCACATGATACATAATACTGCATACCACAAAAAGAACATGCACTAGCACAGTTTTTTACAGAACAAGCATTTATATCATTGTTCATATAAGGTTGTAGGATACCCTTAAGTTCTTCTAGCAAGTACAAAATGATGAATTTAATAATAAGTCCTATCTGCGTAAGAAAATGTCATTAGTTATAACTGACTGTGTAAAGCTAAGTAGATGATCAATTATAAAAACTTAAAAACAAAAAAAAGTTACTCAGCATTTCAGGATTAATGCTGAGAACCAGCAGTCAAGTGCTGATTAATATTCTATTAGAAAAATATTAATATTTCAAAAAAGAAATTAAAGCAGAGATTTACATTTCTGTTGCCCAGACATTGTTTAGATTAATATATCTTTATATAATTTTATCTTGCCAATGCCTGCCAACCAGAGCAATTGCTCCCTGTAGTGTGAGTGACACTTGTGGAGGCCATAATTCAGACAACTATCAGGGCTTTTTTCTCCATTTAACTCCCACACTTGGATGTCATGTGCCTACTATCCCCTACCCTACATCAGAGTGATCCCAGTAATATGCTAATGAGGGTTGTTAGCACTAGCATGGTAAGGTAAGCCCACGTCCTCTGACAACTAAATTGCTTGGAAGCCTTTATTTGCATTTTGGTCAAATAGCCACTGGACAATGAGTCTGTGCACCCAAGGTGGTGAGCTAGTGTTTTGCTGCTCACCCCTTCCCTTTCCTCCTCGTGTGCCCTAGCCTCTAATCAGACCCAGATTGAAATGGTCATAGTCAGTCTTTTATACCTGTACACTGCAGAGTCAAGTGTTGTATAGAATGCACAGGTTAATATTAAACAGATCTCCTATTGGCTGAGTTTTCTTTTCTTTTTTTAATTGATAATTTGAGACTTTATATCAGCTCATTTTTGCACATGGGTACTTAGTGAATGCTTTTTGCTGATGTCAGAAGTTTGTCTCCTTTTTTTGAGTATTTATACCAAGTGATCTGAGAAGTGATTTTGTTTTAATACCTGTAAAGGAAAAGCATGTTTCTACTGTATTAATAATTTCAAAGAAACATTTGGTAATTATGCAGAGTCCTTCCGAATCTGAACTTGACAAAGTTATTATAAAATAATTAATTTGGTCTAATACTGCTTGCATGATTCTTGCAAGCAAATTCTTGAGTGGCTTTACAGCTATTCATTTCAATTGATTTGCTTACCTCTTAGTCAGGTAAAAGTACTTTATAAGCTATGTTTTCTGGTTCATGACCGATAACAGAAAAAAATTTGAAAGTTGTAGGGGATGGGCCAATTTATTTTCCTACCATATATGGTCATATATTTACAGCCACTAAAATACAAAAAGATATAATTACGTATCTCATATGAAACAATCCTACCACATCAGTTTTGAGAAGAAAACAGCTAAGACACTATTACTAAGCCTATAAAAGATGCTTTTAAATAAAATTTACAACACCTCTCTCCTCTCTCTCTCTCTCTCTCTCTCTATATATATATATATATATATATATATTTATATGTATATATATATGTATATATATAGATAGATATACACACACATGTACACTATATATATATATATATATATATATATATATACATATATACACACACACACACACGTACAGTATATATATATATATATATATATATATATATATATATATAGATATATATATATATACATATATATATATATATATATATAGAGCTAGGAAAAAATAATATTATTTCTACTAAGTTTTAAAAGTCACATTGGTTAAGAATATTAGTTTAGATTACATTACTGTTCAGTTTTTCCAGCTGCATAAAACAGCACATTTTACCTTTACAGTGGTATCATTGCATGAAAACAGTAATACCATTCTTCACTCCCTGTGGATTATTACTATGGAATTTCGCAGTTTATGGATTAGCTTTCCACAGTTCATAATATTAGTGCATTTGACCTTCAAATTAATAACCTAATTTTAAACCTGAACAGTTATCTTTTCCCTATGGGCCTGCTTAGATAATATTAGTACCTTTTCACCACTATGCTAGCAACATTTCAGTGAGCTTGTAAAACACACACAGTCTCTTCAGTTTTTTAATGTGTAATATCAGCCTATATCAGACTATATTTCACTCTACCATAATAGCACCCTAGTAATAGTAACAGTACTTCCCATCCTTAATTTTTAGCCAATATGCCTCCCTTTAGTAAGACCATAATAACATCAACCAGTCCTCCCGTCATTATAGTTCTGATAACCTTCTGTTTCCTACTGTTACTTTTCTCCTCCCCATCAAACCATCTCTGTGGCCACTAACATCCACTCGTCCCCCTTACATGGTGAGTGCATAATCATGGCTTTACTATCACTCAGGCAGCCATCAGAGGGGTTTTCATAAATTCCATCATTCACAGTGCATACCTATAAGGTCTGAAGGGATGGATATGTGATGGAATAGTGCAACAGCTTGTCACCCACTTTCCAGTCTGTGTGCGTGTGTCTGCAATACCTCTACAGTCCCTTTGACTAAAGAGAAAATTCTACAGTGCTGGTGGGGTGAACACTAGTCACCCTAAGTCACTTTAAGGGTGAATACAACAACATGTTTTGCAGCAGTAAAGATTTATAGGAGGAAACACTGGACATGAGGGGTGCTCTTTAATATTACCCTAATCCATGTACAAAATGGACACAAAGTATATTATAGACACCATGAAGTATGAAACTCTAATGTATGGTATTCTAAGCTGAATGTAATGCTTTGTGACTTACAAGGGTCATGTTCAAGACTTTCAGACAAACTCTGGGGGAACACTAGATGTTATCAAGGAGTCTTTTTAAACATTACTGTAATAGGTTCATAGTTCATAGGTTCATAGTTTAGTACTTAACCCGTAATCTACTTAAAACCATTAACAAAGCAGCATTTCTTGCATCACGTTGCTTTTCTTGAACAATAAGAATGATGCTCTAATGCTCCAATGCCTGGCCTTGTTTACTGACTGTAACCATGTAGGATTTTCTGTTTTTCTTTATCATCTGTGTGAGGGCATGCAGATCCAGATCCTTGTTCACAGACATTACTGTCATAGTTCTAGCCCCTCTCCCATGTCAGTAGCACAGTGGTTTGGCCCACCACCTCCCCCAGGGATGGATAAGGTGAAACTGGCTGCTCAGACCCATCTTTCCTTATCGACTCATCCAGAACCTGAGTTTTTAGTTGCTCCTGAGTTACACGGATCATAGGGCTTTATTCCTTAGTGCCAGGGATCCTTTTTTATATATATTACTTAATTTCCACCCACAAGTAATTCCTGACACCAGTGAACACATCTTTAGGCAATTCTTCTCACAGAGGTGCAGCTTAATTTGCCTTATCACCACCAACTACACCGCCTTCTCAATGTTCTAGGAATGGCCGTGGCAGCATATCTAAGGAACTATATGTCACGCTTAGTAACACGGTAATTTAATATCCTATGTGATGCTATGTAGAACTACAGTACACTATAACAAAACAGAATGGATATCCCCTTACCACATCCATCCTGTGCTATAACACTAAGTAGAGACCTAGGATTTAAATGTGCCCCCCTCTCTCCTCTTTGCCCTTTTCAGTTCCTTCTATCCTTCCTTCTAGTGTGCTTGCAGATGATTCCTCTGGGTACTGGGGAAAGTATTCTCACTCACCTCATTTCTTATATAGTGTCTGTGAGTCAATGTTCTTGAGACTAACATGCCCTGATGAATGGGACATTACTCAAGGAATAATAAAAAAAGCAGTATTACGACTGTCTCATTCATTACTATCAAAACTGGAGTACAAATGTTTCTTTGTCATTCTTGAACTTACTCTCAATGATAGAAGCCTTTATTAGGTACAGTGCTGGTGGCGATGTACCTTACCCGACACCTGCAGCAACTGGAGAGACCCCAAAAGTACCTCACCAAGAGGATCATGGGCTACAAATAGATGTCCTATGCAGCTCGACTAAAGAAACTCCAGCTCTACTCAATTGCTTACCGCCTACTCAGAGGCGATCTATGCCTGATGTACAAAGCCATGTCAAACCAAGAATTAATGGACATGCTCCACCTCAAAAAATCCAAGTCCCTTAGAGCTACACGCTCCAGGGATCTAAACCTCAGCACAAAAATAAATAGGACATGCTGGAGGGACAGAGTCATTTCCCAGAGGCTCCCCTCACTCTGGAATAGAATCCCAATTCATGTTAGACATAGCCCCTCACTGACTCTCTTCAAGCGAAATCTGGACGCGTGGATGGGAAATCACAAATTCACCCCTGGGATCTCTTCTGTGTCCCTGCTAGACAGAGGCACAGTAAACTAATCTTAAAAGGGTACCTTCTGTGACCTATTTTACAGAGGCACAGCAGGCTAATCTAATAGGGAGGCGGAAGCCAAATACACTCTGGCTAGGCTTATAAATTCCCTAGGGCAGATAGCCTAGTATCTACCTATGAACACAATTTAAGTCTCTAGCACTGTCTCTGCTATGCTTTCATTTTCTATCCCACCCCCTTCTAAATAAGGCAAGTCAGGGGATTCAGAAAGATCTTTCCTGATTAAGCACTTGTGACTCCAGATCTAGTCTGAAAACAAGAGACATTTGATTATATGAGCATCTACTATACCTCTCAACTGCTTCTCATTTTAGAAAACGTCTTTGAATTTGCTCGTTTTTATCCTGTCCCTTATAAAACGTTTGATTTTCCAATAAATCACTGAGGAATAGACTTAATAATGTCGGGAATTTCATACTTCAAATTGTAAAGAAAATACCTGTTGATAAAAAACCTGCTCTATTAACTTTTTAAATGAAAAATCCATCTTGGAACTGTAACATTTTTTTTTCATTATATCTTTGTTTTCTAAACATTAAAATAACTTTAGGCGCTTCACATAAATGTTTTTTACACAACATGGTCGATGACAGGGCATGCCATATTAAAGTGATATTGTTTTCATGCTTTATCTCCTTTTAAGAAAACCTATTAAATCCCCTTTAAGTTAGTGACTTTAGACATAAGGAAGTGATGACATTTTCCTAATCCATTAAGACACAGTGGAATAAGTATAAGCCACAGCCATCTTGCACTCCTTCTGCAAACGTACTTGTATTTTATTTCTGAATGAGCATCAGATACATTTTTCTCAGATCTTGTTACAAGCCATTCAAAGCAATTTTACAGCTCTAGCCAAACAAATCAACTCATCACGTTCATAGATATGTACTAGGCCAATGACTGCAAGGGCTCCTTTAAGTCTAGCCATGCATCCCAAATCTCTTGCTAGTTCTGGCACCCTTGAAAAGTGTAAGCAGGGGCTTGGGAGATTATCCATTTACAGGATGCCTCTATCCATTAGACACATAGGTGCTGTCACTCTCCTACTATGGACACAATAGAAGAGTCTTCGTGGGTTCTTTTCAAACAGCTTTATTATATACAAACACATCACGATAGACGTCTACTGACTTTAACTTAAGTAACTTATATACAAACTAACTACTACAATCATACATGCTCACACTCTGACTGCACTCTCAAAATGGCACTGGGAATAGCATGTGCCTGATATTTATATGTGCACGTTCAGTCCTTGATATGCTTCTTAAAGATACAGCACATGCACTCTGATCTACATCCTCCCTCTTTCTGAAATAGATCATGCAATGTTACGAATCTATTTGGCATGCAGATATTACAAGTAGTTCTTTGTCATGCTACTATACAAGACTAGGTATATATATACAGTTATGTCCATGTTACTGTGTATTTCAAACTGGGCCTGGAAATTCAACCATAGCATTTGACATAAAACTGGGAATTAGGTTTAGCAAATGGAGTTATCTTTACAGAATGTTCAACCTTGGGAGTATTTAGAATCTCCTTAGGAATGGAAGTAGAGGTTGAAACACTCTGGGATGGGAACAATGTTTGGTTCGCTCTGAGATCCAGAGTATATATCATAGGAACAATACTGCGATGCTGATTCTGGTACAGGAAGAAGATGTCTGCAATTTCTCCTGTACTCCGCACCCTTAGATTCGACAAGGTAGGATCTCAGCTCACTACATATACCTGTAATATGACCAATTGGTCAAATATTTTGCCGTGTGTAACCTCACTGTCTCTCCTTCCCTCAACGGATGAAGAAATCTGCTCGATTTATCATAACAGGACTTCTGAATAGAACGCTTCTTGAATAATTTAACTGTGGAGCTTTTCTCCCCGGGCCTCTGCTGAAAATGAACCTATGGCCAGTGGGACACTCCTGGTCAACAAATATAAATAAATAAATAAATAAATTGAGCCTTGATGGTTATGTTGTTCTTAGCTTTAGGGCTCAATAAACTGGAACCAATAGATAGCATTGTTCTGGTTTCTCTGGATAGAAGTCATTGAGCAGGTGAGCCAAGTATATCATCATGGGGTATGTTTCTGAGATTAAGTAAATTCAAAATGACATCAGGATTGTCATGCTTTGACCTTTCAAGTAATTGCTTTGCACTTTGCACTGCACATTCAGCTAGCCCATTGATATTCAGGACTGCTGGTAACAGGTACAAAGTCGCATTCTCTTGCAAATTTCTGAAATAACTGGCTAGTAAATTGAGTACCATTGTCAGAAACAACTTTGTGTGGACTACCATGGACTGAGAAATGACGTTTTAACTTAATAACAACAGTAGTGGATGTTAGAACAGGCAGTAAGTCAATCTCAAACCAATTCGAATAAGAGTCTAACAATACTCAGTAGTGTTGATTGTCTCACTCAAAGATATCAGTGGCTACTGTTGACCAAGGTAGTTCAGGAACTTGGCTTAGCTGAAGTAGTTCTCTTCATAAATGCGGTTGTACTTTATCAATGTCTTTCAGTAATGAAGGCCAGAATACTAGTTCTCCCACTCTTCTCTTAGTAGATGCGGAACCTGGATGACCATGATGCAAAATCTGGATGCAGTCTTGTTGTAAGGAAGCAGCAACAACAATTTTAGGACCTTTGAAATTAATGCCATCTTCCATCAACATTTCATCTTGGTAAGGAAAATAGGTTTGCACTTCAGGTGGTACACTAGATTGCTTTGACGGCCATCCAACATTGATGTAGTGATTGAGCTTTTGCAAAATTGGATCAGTCTTTGTATGATCTCTCAGCTCATCAATCTAGTGTTAGAGAAATTACACACTGCCATCATGTCAACGTCAAAATTTTCTTGCGTGAAGCTGTTCTGTCATATTTCTGGGCAATCTGGATAATGTATCAGCCAGATAAAGTAGTTTGCCTTTTGTATAGACCATTTTGAAGTTGTACTTTTGCAATTTGAGAATCATCCTTTGTAATTTCAGCTTTATTATATACAAACACATCACGATAGAAGTTTGCTGACTTTAACTTCAGTCACTTATATGCAAACTAACTACTGCAATCATACATGCTCACTCTCTGGCTGCACTCTCAAAATGGCACTGGGAATAGTACATGCCCGGTATTTATATGAGCATGTTCAGTCCTTGATATGCTTCTTAAAGATACAGCACATACACTCTGATCTACAGTTGCCAAATCAGGGATGAATTTCCTGTTTCCCTATGCAGTTGTCCAAGTTACAGCTGCATTGGGTTAGGGAGGAACTCTGCTTTACATGGATGGGGATCCTGTTCCAAAGAAGGGGCAGTCTCTGGAATATATACCTGTGTCTCCAGAAGGTACTATTTATATCACAGGCAAGGTTTAAGTGTTGAGAACAGGTAAATCTGGTGCTATTTGTTTTGTAGATAAGCAGGAGGTCCATTAGGGTGGGGTTTGATAATGCCATGCATGCTAAGCATAGATCTCCCCTCAACAGCCAGTAGGAGACAGAATACCAAGATAGAGCTTTGAGGTGATCTCCACAGGACATGTTATTTACGCTCTGTATTCTTTCAGTGAGGAACCTCTGCACATGTTCCAATTATTGTGTGTGCCTGATTAGGTACATACCAAAGGGGGCACTGTACTCAATAACAGGTCTGAGGAATTCTGAACACAGTGAAACAATGACCTGCTTGCACCTAAATGCCATACTCTTATTTATAAGTTGTAAAACACACAATGATTTCCTCACTACTGTAGACACAAAAGGGTTTATACATACTCTTTTGAGTTAGTCAACAATGCCCAAGTGGGTTACTTTGTCATATGCCTTGGCCAGGTCAAGGTAGGCAGCATGAACTGTTTTTCCCTCATCCATTGCTTTGGTGACCTCCTCAAATAAGCCCAGCAGGTTGAGTAGGCATAATCTGCCCTTGATAAAAACAAATTGGGTTGGTTCCTGATTCTGGAGGTTTCTTATGTCATTATTGCTCATTTCTATAATAATTCTTTCCATGGCTAAATCCATAGCTGAATCCCAGGCATTTGTACAGATTGTCATTTGTAGTTTTGCGTTATGAGCACACTAAATATCCCTCCACCCATACTCTTCCTGAGGTGTCAAAGCTAACACTGTAATCCAAGAGCTGTTAACACTTCAAAGGGTATGCTGCTACACAGTATGTCTGTGGCTGTAGGAATTGTTGCTTTTGTTATCTCGACTGTTGGAGAAATGTGCTTATGTGCGTGGCATTTTTGCTCAAAAGTATTTTACAAGCACATTACAAAAGAAGTACAGCTATCTATTCCTGAATTTATGTTAGGGGTTGTTTTTAAACTGAGGCACAGATGCCTTTATAGATTATATTTTCCCACTTCTGTTGCACTGTTATCCCTTGATTTATACTGCAGCATGTGGACCTGTTTATCAAAACCACATTCAGAGAAACCTGATTTTCAGTTTTCAAAAAATGAAATTCTGTTTTTGTGAGATGAAATCTGGAACTAGTATCAGTGTTTTTTAAATGTAATTGCCATTCATAGGTTCATAGGTTCATAGGTTCATACTAGGCTATCTGCCCGAGGGCATTTACAAGCCTAGCCCATAGCCACCCCTTTAGTATGGGGAACTATACCCATTATTTGCTGTGCCTCTGTCGAAGCAGTGACACTGAGGTAAATCCTGGGGTATATCTATCTCTCTCCCATCCATCAAGATTTCTCTTCTCTTGAACAAGGCGGGTTGCTCTGCCTCCACATATACGGGGATTTTTATTCCACATATAGGGGTCTTTTGGGTGATGAATCTATCCTCCAGCATCCTATAATAATAGTGTGAGGTTTAAGTCTCTCCCCCCTTGTGGCTCTCTCTCTGGGATTTTTTTTTGAGTTTGAGGTGAAGCATATTCATCAATGGGTTTGACATGGCCTTGTATGTTAGGCAAAGGTCACCCTGAGCGGTGGCGACTGAAGAGCTGGAGTTCTTTCAGTCGGGCAGCATAGGACAGATGTTTGAGACCCTTTATCCTTTTGGAGTTTTGAACTTTTGTGGCCTCTCCAGCTGCTGCAAGTGTCGGGTCAGATACATTAATGGGGCATTGTACTCAATCATTGGTTGATGAGGTGATGAGTATAGGAGACTATGACCTCCCTTGATTCTATGAGAGAAATCCTTCATGATAAGGTGGGCAATGTAGAAGGTCTTCCTAACTACTTTAGCTACATGGGTGTCGAATGACAGACTACTATCAACCTGGGTCCCCAGGTCCCTGATAACTTCTTCTGTGCTCAGTGGATTGCCACCTATTTGGTAGCTAGGGGTAACCTTGTTTTCATGACTATATGGCTCTGGCACCAGTTATCCGCTTCTGTGAGACCTCTTTATCTGATATCTGTGTCAGATGTGTTACTATGGCCAGTCATCTGCAGTCATCTGGTCTGCTGTCAGCCATATAACCCTGTGTTTGGTTTTGTTTTGTGGAAAAAAAGTAGATGCCAAACAAAGTGGGCCCAGGACTGAGCCCTGTGGTACACCACTTGTGACAGGCTTTGAGTCTGACATGGCATGGCCAGCAACTCTGACCCTGTGGGTTCTGTCACTCAGCCAGTTTGCAACCCATCTTGTGATGTATGTAACATTTAATTTGATGGATTTAGTTTTGATACCAGTGGGGTATTGTATCGAGAGATCGGGCTGTATGGACTGCCTTTCCTTTCAATGGCTTTGGTGACTGTTTGAAAAATCAACCAAGTTTAGAGAAGGCATCTGCCTTTGAAGCCAAACAAACTGGGATATCCCAAAAGTCTCTGCAAATTCCTATGTCTTATTGTATGAGGGTTATGATGATCATCTCTGGCTTGCTTTACAGATAAGGCTTGTCAGCTAATAGGGGGTATTTCAGGGTCGGTGGAGAAGTGTTTGTGTGTGTTGGGGGCACACTTGCCTGGGACCACTCCTGGAGTGCATTCAGAGGTAGTAAGACTCCAAACGGCCCTTCCTAGCTGTAGGTTTAATTCGTCCTTGTTGAGTTACACAGCACCACAGGACAGCTGCAGGTCCCATTTTGGCTGTGTTTTGCTTTGGAGAGAGCAGTTCTCACTTGGTTGCTGGGGTTTGGGTTTTGGGGTAAGCTGATGTATGGATATCTCTCCTTTTGGGGAGAAGTTTGTGAAGAACATGTCAAGTAGTATGTTGGCAATGTCTGTAGGATCATGTTGAATCAGTTCATTTTTTGAAGTAGTGACAGGCATGTCTGGGATATCCCAGGTTTCCTTATAACATAAGTTTGGCCTTATGATTCCCTCTTTTTATGATTTAGCTTTCTCTCAAAATTTTTAGTTTGGATGATTTTGAGCTCTGGTAGTTTTTTACTTATAGTGATCAAGTGTTACCTTTTAAGGATTTTGCTCTATCTTGTAGTAGCTTCCTCCTTTTGTTGTAGAGTTTGTTTATGGCTGGGGTCCACCAGACTTACAAAGAGTCTTGTTTTGCTTGGGATTGCCTTATCCATGCAGTCCTGCAGGTGCTGGTAGAAGGCATTTGTAAGGAGACCACACTAGTCTTTAGAGTGTGAAGCTGTGGTCTTTTTTATCAGGTGGGGTGGGATGAGGACCTCAGCAAGATTAGTTTGTGATCTGATCTCACCAGTGAGGGGTATACTTCCAGTGTTGAACATTGTGCTCCCATGTTCGTGATGATGAGATCAAGTATGTTTTCTCCTCTTGTGGGATGGTGACTAGTTTTTTCCATGGCATTTGAGTTTTATGAATTCAGGAACTTTTGGGCTTAGGGTTTTGGGCTGTAGTAGTGTTCCCAGTCTATATTAGGGTTTGTGAAGTAGTATGGTGGTGGTGTGTGATACATTTATCCTCTCTCTAGTTTTTTTAGGCCGTGAGGAGATTGAGGAGGAGAGTGTGTGGGCAATGCGCTACACAATTTGCCAGCAGAGCTTGCAGTATTGTTAGTGGTACCTGATGGGATGGTCTCCGATGCATCGTGCGTTGACACCAATCTTGAGGTGTGGGTGTCCTTGATGAATATGGATACCCCCCCTCCTTTCTTGGTATTGTCCGGATTTTCAGGCGCGCATGATAAGAGGTAAACCTGATAGTGCTGGGGTGCTCTCAGGAGCCTTGAACCAGGTTTCTGTCACTGCACAGACATCGATGTTCTCCATACTGAGAGGTGCATTTTGAGATTTAGACTGGCATTGGCAGCATTACCCTTAGTTTTTTTTTTTGTGTTCTAGGGTGGTAGGTTTAGAATTTGAGCCTTGCCTAAAAGGCACTATGGGGGTGAGTCCGAATCCCAGGGTGACAGGTGCAAGCCGTCCCTTGCGTGGCTTGTCATGTCATCCAGACATTGGATCCCCTTTGAATCACCAGAGTTTAAGCCAATTGTTAAAGCTGATCATCTTATCTCTGTATTGTGGCATCATTCTTGGTGAAGGTAGGATACTGCTCAGGGTCAGGGTCATACCTGCCTGGGCTACATAATCAGAGAGCTCCTCAATGTCTCTCTTTCATGTAGTCCAAGGAGGATCAGGTCGTTTACACCAGCGTGGACAATGACTGAGTATTTGTACCTGCTGTGAGAGACCTGAGTGCTTGCGTTATGTGGCGGATTCTAGCACCCGACAGGCAGCTTACTGTGACCTTCTCCTTACTCAGTCTGGTGAGTGGGACATCAGTGTGTCTGACTATGGAGTCACCAATGACTAGTGTGTCTGGCATTGTGTTTGGCCTTAAAGGTGACTGTTGTTTGACTGACTGACTGGTCTGTGGTGTGTGTTGTGTGTGTTGTGTTGGTGGTGGTTGTGTGTTTGGTTTTGTTTTTTACTGTTTACTGTGATTTCATTGTAAGTTTGATTTACATCCATATATATTGAAAATTAAAACCAGTTCTAGACTCAGAGCACGCAATAATGCAAGCTAGCAATATTATAAATAATAAATATAAGCAGAAATATATCTTGTAGTGAGAATTGGTTCTCTGGCCTGCATTGCAAATCCAGTGAATGTGCTAGGATTTTTCAATTCTCAGACAGTCAAAAAAAAAAAAAAAAACAAAACAAAAGATTTACCAGCATTTTTCCCGGAAATATGAAAATGTGTGTCCCTGACCAGAATACTTAAACATGACATCAGCATATCCATGTATACATCTAATACTTTCTATAAAACTGTTGTGGTTACAGAAAATGCCACTTTAAGTAATCACTATACAAAATATGTAGTCAGCTAATTGGGTTGTTATCTTTATTAGATACTCAAAGTGGGATGATCTTATTGAAATTTAAGATTATGCAGGACAAACCATGCCATCATCAAATGAAAAATAATTAATTTTCATCTTATTATTAAGATAAAGACTCTATGATGTATGCTTTTTACTGCTTATACCACCTTCCATGCTGAGATGGCTTAAATGTAGTATCAAGGATTTCTGTGACATTAAAGAGAAAGTTAGAAAACATTTTTCTTGTGAAGTATCAACACATTTACCATTTTTCATGTCCCACCCCACTCTCATAAGACAGAACTACTCAAGCCAGGACTGCTCTGCAGAGAGAGAGAGAGAGAGACAGGTGCAACCCTACCAACTAGGTGCACTGATACTGTTTTGCTTCCTCAATGCAAGACAGTGGAAAATACTTTCACAGTTCTCTACCTTTTTTATAGCAGCTGCAGAGCTGCTGACATCAGCAGGAACAATTTCCCAACAAAGATTGTCAGCAGTACCTCACAGCGTAAATTGCAGAATTCTCTATTTCTGTGGTGTGTCATGCAGGTGGAGACAAATTCCTCAGTGAGTATGTTAGAAGTTAAGCTTAAAAAAAGTAGATTGGCTTTTCCTTCCAAGTCAAGGAAATGACAATTTTAAAAAGTGGAAGAAAAGTAACCCAGGGTATGAATTGAACTGTAGGAGAAGGTGGAGTTTTCCTTTAAAGTGCATTTGAGTAATATGTAAAAAAGTCCCTGGTTTATGACTATTGACCTTACATTCTTTTTGGTATCGCTCAGAATTCTTAAGCAAAGAGGTTGACAGCTATTATGCCCCCTTTCCCCTTCATTATCTATATACATTGCTTAAAAACCTTTTCACTGCCTTAGATGTATACACTCGCACATGCCTCACAGCATGATTTCTATGACACATCAAGGCTCCAACCTCATAAGCACCATATGGGCATAATATTGTCTTTGGACTTAATGTTTACAACCACATCTTTATACCACCAAATTCCGATACTACAAAACAGCCTGCAGCATTTTGTTTATACTTACTTTGTTTACCTCAAATTATCAACTTGCAGTTTGCTAGTGAGTTTGAAGAATGCAAATTCCAATCATTGCCTAAATCACATCCTTCTGCACTTTGTCCCCATACTATCTCCTTCACATCTACCACATCCTCCTTGTCCTTAAGTCCAGCCCTCCCCAAACCCATTATATGTTCCCTCTCTGTCATCTTTCTACATCTATACATCTTTCTTCTATGTTATCCCTTCATTCGCGTTAGTCTTTGACCAAGCTTTCTCTGATTTTATGGTAGAATATTTTGAACTATTTTAAAAGACTAGAAATGTAAATGAGTTGTTTTACTTTTATTTATTTACACTTCTGGGTTAGTCCCATTTAGGCTACTGGCCTTTTTTCAGGGGATACCTGAGGTGGCATTCATACTGAGTCGGGGAAACGTGGCCATAGCTCTAGATGGTTTCTTTAAGTTTCATTCATGTATTTTTGATTCTTATCACCACTGATAAAGTGCTGCATCTTTAGGTTCTGCTGTCACATTCATTGTGCACACTGCTTTAGTATTTGATAAACATCCAGTAATTAAGGTTAAATAACAGAATTCCATTCTGTAATGCTTTTATACATGAAGCTATAGTTCCTGCAGGATATATATCTTAATGCTTCTTCTGAAATATAAACATATTATTTTCCTGAACAAAGTTGGATATTTTTGGTTGTTTAGAGTAGGCACTCTATTTGGTTAGAGACATTACTCCAGTACTCAGAATTGCTATTTTTTCTGAGCCTGAACTACCTTTTAAAAATACATCTAACATATATATATATATATATATATATATATATATATATATATATATATATATATATATTTATTTATAGAGAGAGAGAGCAAGCGAGAGAGAGAGGTACTGTATATGCATATGCCTGTAATGCAGAATGTTGATCACACAAATGATTAACTTGTTAGTACTATGTGTTTAATGCTGATTCACAACATTCTGAATGCATAACTGAATGATTCATTAAAAGTGAAGGTTTGTATGAATCAAAATATTGTGGTTTTCAGGTAGGTGATCCTCTGTGTTGAGGTACTTGGTGACATGGTAAAAGTGATGCAGTTTTCAACATGTGATGGCAGTGCTTCCTGTTTGCAGGGAGACAGTCCCTTCCAGGAGATACTGTGAAGGTAGACTTAGTATATTTAAATCTGGGAAGTTTGCCATCCTGCAACAAATACTTGTTTTTGTGATTTACTATGTTCAAGAAATTTTACAGTGATGTTGGCTTTTAATGTGTTGATGTTCTGTCAGTTTGGAATGATGAGCATCTGGGACTTTTGTTTCGGTTACTTGAAATTCGCTATTATTATTATTGGTCAATATTAGCTTATATAATTTATTATTTACACACATACACATAGATATATATATGGGTCTACTTCTTCTTATTGAAAGCTCATCATTTCGAAAAGAAAAATTATGAACCCATTTATGCGAAAGTGCACTTAAATGAAAGTGTATTTTCGTGACGACTGGTTCAACAAATTGGTAATATAAAAAAAAAACACTACAGCACCGCATCACGCTTCAGTTGGGATAAGGGCATATACCTGTTTCCCCACTGTAGTGTAATCTCAGAGTTAGCATAATTAAAGTACCGGGGGTGTGGGTGCACTTTTATGTAATTGGGCTCGTACTTTTTCTTTTTGAAAGGATGAGCTTTCAATAAGAAAAAGTATATGGTTTCAAAATACTGAAATTCGAGATTTCAGTATTTCGAGATTATAAAGGGGAACCATGTATATATATATATATATATATATATATATATATATATATATATATATATATATATGTGTGTGTGTGTGTGTGTGTGTGTGTGTATATACATACATACTCATATAATGCTCAAAAGAGCGACCTGGAAGCTCATACAGAATGGGACAGGCATAACATCTGCTTTTTTTTCCCAGAGAGACATGACCCCTTATACACCCACACCCCCTACTAAGTATGTAGACCAACTTCAAGATTGTACTATACAGCAGGGAAGGGAGCAAAACCCTGATCCCCATTATACCCTATACCTGAAGAATGAAAGTCCATGCCGTTCAAGCTTCTTGGTTTTTGAGTATCAGGACTAGATTTTGTGAAGTTTGCTCTTCTCAGCATTCAGTGTTTTCATAGGGACCCATAAATAAATTTATATATATATATATATATATATATATATATATATATATATATGTATATATATATATATATATATATATATATATGTATATATATATATATATATATATATGTATATATATATATATATATATATGCATTTACACACAGACACACACACACACACACACACATCTATATTCATGTTTATAATGGTATTATATCAATATGTTCTAGCTGACGGACATTGCTGGGATTTCAGCTCCTCAGATGTCTTCAGGATTTCTGTTTATCATGCTTCCATTTCTTAAGCTGTATCTTACTTCTTGAACAAGACTGAATATAAAAATCTGTTTTATAGCCTTCTAAATCATCCATGCTCAACTTATGACACTATGGAGTTTTACCATGCTGATTTCATCCAAGTCCATTTTATGCAAACTAATTGTACTTAGATTAGCAGATGAAATATATCATTATCATTTTATAAATCTGAAGTTTCGTCCATGTACATGTTGCTGAATTTTTTTTCTCATCTTTCTTTGTAGACACAGCTCTGATATGAATTAAAATACATAACCTGTGCATTAAAATAAATACATTAAGCAACCGTACATAGGAAAGAAATTTAAAAATTACAACTAAAATGCCTGCAGCTTTAAGGGTTATGAAAATAGGATCAAACATTTGCAATATTTAACAGGTTTCCCTGTTGAGGTGTAAACTGCAAAAAGTCTTAAACGTTTTAGTGGTCATGGTTTATGTTTTCTGTGCTTTCTAATTTACAAAGGGGTTTTTTGGAGAGCAAATTCTGCCTTTAGCAAGACAATCCACATAAATCAGTAAACAATGGGTCCAAATCTGTTTCAGAACTACACAAACCCTCAGAATGGTTATTACTGACAAATGCTTTTAAACCTCACTTGAAAATATTAATTTCAAGACCTCATTCTGCTGGTACTGATCTTTTGTAGATCCAAAATTATGCTGCTCTGCCACTACTTTTACAACTGAAGAAAATATTTTGTCTCACACACACACACACACACACACACACACACACACACACACACACACACACACACACGTGTGTGTCCGCATGTGCATGCGTGTGTAATTCTGAGTATGTCAGTCTTGAAGAGTAAGAATGCAAATGAGATGGGTGATATGATGAATGCAGATGCAGAGTGTCTTACAGCCGCACTAAAGTGCTGATACTTAGGAAAGTAGCATATTGCTGCTGAATTACCTCACTTCAGGTTGCCAGAAACAGATGGTGTCTCAGTCTTCCAATTCAGGAAGCCCAGCAGGCAGCATTCAGGTACATACCTGATAGTTACTAACACAGATAAGAGTTCAGAAAGCAGTACAAGTACACACCAGGGCTACTGCAGTGGTCATAGAATTCTATTAAGTCACTACAGCTTCAATGTAGATTCAATCCATGCCAACAGAAGAGATCTGTTTATCCCAATCAAATATTGTGCATGGGTAACATCTGATCGCAGCTTATAAAAAAGTAACAGCTGGTGGTGACAGTAGGTGTGACAAAAAGAATAATGAACAGACTTGAATGAAAACATACTGAAATGGTTGCAGTAGACATATTTAGATATGAGGAGAAAGAGAATGTACAAGACCGTCCTAGTAAGTGACTGAAAAGGCAATGATAAAAGGCTGAATTATAGGAAAAAATGGTAACAGCAGCAGCAACAGTAGATTGGAATATACGTTATAAAACATGACGACTTTAGTTAACGCATTAAATCAGTAGATTGGAATATACATTATAAAACATGACGACTTTAGTTAACGCATTAAATCAGTAGATTGGAATATACGTTATAAAACATGACGACTTTAGTTAACGCATTAAATCAGTAGATTGGAATATACGTTATAAAACATGACGACTTTAGTTAACGCATTAAATCAGTAGATTGGAATATACGTTATAAAACATGACGACTTTAGTTAATGCATTAAATGTGCAATGTAGAAGCATGAGGGAAAATATCTCATGATGCAGAAATAAGGATTGGGGGTATTACAGTTATACTCAGGAGTGGGAAACTGATGTGGCACGCTCTGTTTTCCAAAACTGGGACAGCGGATGTACTGTAATTATAAAAGCATTCTACTCCTCAGTCACCTTGGTAAATCCTAAAATAGGATGTTGGAAAGGATACTCCATCTGACAATCAAGCTTCTGGTTTAACTGGAAGATAGCTGATTATGGTCTAGCTATGAATCAGTGAAATAACTGTAAATCCTTACACAGAGATATTGAAGGGGTTGCTGGAGATGGCCTGTTAAGTTGTGGATGTAGGGAAACCACTGGTTAAATGTACATGGAAAATCTTTTGAGCGGTACAAAACATGGGATTTCAGGATCACTGTTACTTATGCTAGTATTTGAAAAGTGAGAGTTTTTCCTACATTACTGACTACAGCTGAGGTTTGGAAAGTATCCAGTCTAGGAACATGAGAGTGACACCTCCAGTGTTGGTACTCAATCTGTCTCTCTTGGTCTCAGATGACAATGCTTCCTAGTATGCACTGGAGTGGATCACTGTGAATGTGATGAGTTTAGGACAGAAAACAACACCTTTCCATCAAAAATCATGGTTCTGTCTAGGAAAAGAGTGACTTTCTCATTTCATGTGATAGAAGATTAGATCTCCAAAGTAATAAGGTTTAAGTACCTACCTATCTTGGAAGTTTTTTTTTATCTTTATTGCCTACTAATAGTTAGTCAACCAGCAGTGAACTAGAACATCTCTCTCCAGTGCTACAACTGACTGACATTTATTCAACCTTTTCCGTTATTTGGTTATAAACTTTTCACTACTAGGATGCAAGGATGTGCAGTGCCTTCTCCTGAAGGTTTCCTTTTATGCATGTACTCCATGAAGATTACCATGTTTGGTAAGGACCAAGTGCATGTCCTATTTATCCTGTGATAGGTTTCCACAGTGCAGCAATTTAGACACCACCATCCCCCCAGGATGGGTGAGCTTATGTTCACTGCGCAGTCCCATCCAACCAGCATGTGAGCCACAACATTGAACTGGGGTCATCTCTGGGCTATAGTCAGGTCTTTATCCTTCTATATCACAAAGCAAAGCTATGTTTGGGTTTACTTCCAAATGAGGGTGGTATCTGTCAGGGGGAGTGATTATGAGATGAGTACAGTGGTGTTGGTTTTTCAGGCATTATGCCAGGATACTGTGGTGCTGTTGAAAGGATATTTGATCAGAAGGTAAAGCCATTATTTTATATACATCCCCATCTTTACTAGGGTCTGCAGCATTTGGTAATAACAGAAAGGACATGAACACAAATGCAAGTGGCAGGTATGAGGTTTCTTCACAGCACTCATGGGCTCACTTTAAATGACACAGTGAGAGGCTAAGCACTGTGCGAGGATAATGGAGTACAGCCACTGCCCTTCTGTACAGAGAGAAATCAGCTGAGCAGGTTTCAGCATTCAATGAGGATGTCCTTGAGTGGCCCACTGACAAGATCCCCCAGGGCAGGTGGAATTATACCAGTGCAGACTGGACTGCATACAGTTGATTGGGACAAGGAACTCTAGCATGCGTACAGATCTTGCTGATAACTCAGTATTTGGACCTGGATGAGTAGTTCAGAGGATGGACAGATGGATGGATGAACACCGTCATAATATAGATAGCCATTTCTATTTAACATGTCTGTTCATCATCTTTCATAGCATAGTGCTAACTATAAGCCATAAATGTTAGTTAAGCTAGCAGTATTTCATTTAAAGGAAGGTGATCGACAGTTTCTCCCACACATCCTGGTGATACCGTGAGACAATTTCTTCAGAATAAGAGAGTGTGTGTGTGTGTGTGTGTGTGTGTGTGTGTGTGTGTGTGTGTGTGTGTGTGTGTGTGTGTGCATACATTAAAATTTGCAGAATTTATACCTATAAATTTCCTACTGGATTTTTACTATACTGTTCTATGTTTTAAACATTTCATATGTTTATTTACCTTAGAGAGGCTATAGGTTTAGAGATACTTCTTAAAGTACTGATTGGTGAGACTCTTAAGGAATGTAGCCTTACATTCATATAGCAGTTTTTAGCCTTATATTTTGTGCACAGATACCACAGACAGGCAGAACAAGGATATGACACAGATGCCCCACTCACCAGGATAGACAAGAAGATGATAACGGTTAGTTGCCTGTTTAGAGTCAGGATTTACAATATCATGCATGTACTCAAGTCACTGCAGCTGAGGTATCAATATGATTCTATCAAAGTTCATGTGGATGTAAATGACCAGATACGCACATCACCAGGCTATAAAGACATAATGGATCTCTTGGAATATGTGTCACATATAGGTACAAGCCTTGCAAGGAGCAGAATTTTACCTTCACTGATGATGATGGCTCAGTATGAACAGAAAATGATTGATTTTATAAATTGGCTTAGTTTCTAATGTCAATCTAGAGGATCCAATATCTGTCAGCATGGGAGGACATGGTCATGATACCATGTTGCTTTGCAAAGGATGGGCTGCGCCTGTCTCTCCCAGGCTTTTAGATATTGGCTAAAACTTTATCCACCTCTTAGAGTCTTTTTGGCAATGCCAAAAAGAGAACACAACCAGCACAGTCAAAAAGTCTATAAGCAACCTTACAGTGTTACTGCTGAATGCTAGGAGCCTAAACAAAAACACTCTATGGCCTTTAAGCCATAGAAAGCACTCCAGAAATGCCAGGCTACATAGCCTTCTACACATTTAGACCAACAATAGTACAGATGGAGGCAAAAGGTGGAGGTGTCTCAATCTACATTAAAAAACAACATACTACGAGGCTGGTTAAACAGGATAATACCATGGAACTCAATGACATGCAAGTTACCATAGATAAGGTCCCTCACCATAACATGGTTAGCTACAGGTCACCATCTATGCCCCTAGAGTCTCATGACTCTTACCTAAACCTACTAAAGGCATTCACCATCCAACCAAACATCTTATTCATGGGTGACTAACTACCCCTCTATAGACTTGGAAAATTACACTGCCTCAAACTCACAGGCACAATGCTTCCCGGACTTTATTAACACAAACATTCTGGAACAGATACTGCACATTCTAATCACAGGATCAAACATACTGGCTCTGGTACTGACCAACATGGGCGAGCATTGCATCTAAGTGTCATGTTCTCATTAGTGAGCTCAGATCACAAAACTTTCTCCTTTGATATAAAAATTAACCCGAAAAACCCAGATAACAGTTAGGAAGTATTTTAAGGCAAATTGCATCCTAGTAAGTTACAATTTGTCAAAATTCAAGGCTCCTCCAACTCCCAGACCGCAGCAGTTACCTATGCAGAATTATTCACAGACTCTATCCAAATATGTGACTAGCTGTATACAGGCTGCTGTACCTACCAGAAGAAAACCCAAAACAAATACAAAAACAAATCCCACTGATAAAATTCTCACCTAAACAGGGTATATAAGAAAAGAAGAAACTCATGGCCAGAATCAGGAAGAGCAACTCCTTTAAAGACAAGTGGTCTCTTATACAACTAAACAAGAAATAAAGAGGACTAAGTAAGTCCAACAAGTCTAACTATGAGGTCAGAATATTCTCACAGACTAAGGACAATCAAAAGGCTTTCTTCCACTATGTCCAGAGCCTTAAAAGTAACACAGAGCAGTGTGATGAACTGGTGGTGATCACAGTGACAGCAAATCAACTGGCTGATAAATTTAGCTCAAGCTTCAACCCCCCCCCACTATGCTCTACTAGGTGAAATCCCTCAAGCATACTACCTCCAACTATTAGCAGAGACAGGTGCTGCAATAACTCACTAAAGCAAAGAACACCACCTCCGTATGTCCCAACAACATTCCCATTTGCCTTCTTAACAGTCTACAACATGACCAAACTGGACCACCTGAGACACTCTTCAGCTACAGCCTTGAAACAGGCTACATTCCAAGTGAAGTGAGGACAGCAACAGTCATTCCCCTCCACAAGGGTAGACCATCAAATGACCCAGGGAACTACAGACCCATTAGTGTAACAAGCCTGATATGCAAAGCCATGGAATGAATCATGGCAATGATAAACAAGGTCATTTGTAAGCTACAGACACTGAACCTGTTCCAATATGGTTATGTTAAGGAAAGGTCATGCCTACTTAACCTTGTAGACAATGGACAAGGGTGAAACACTGCAAAATGCGTATCTGGACATAGGTCAAGGCATTCAATACAATACCCTACTCAGGCACTGTTGACAAGCTCTCTGTGCTAGCATAAATCCATACATAACCTCACTGGATTGTTGGCTGGCTTACAAGCAGGACCCATGAAATCAGCAACAGTGAAACCACCTTCACCAAGAGACTGGTCACCAGTGGAGCACCTTAGGGGTCTGTGCTGGGCCCACTCCTGTTTAGACAAGGGCACTGGAACCATAGGGCAAAGGGGGGGGGTGAGCATCCTCCACTTTAAATAAAGTCATGAACTGTGCCCCCAGCTCCTGGCCGAGATTTTTTTTAAATAAAGAAAGCTGTGCCAAAGAAAAGAGAAAAGGAACATCAGAAAAAGTGAAAGTGTGTGTGTGTGTATGTGTGTGTGTGTGTGGGGCCGGTTGTCTGCAATGTCCATGACTGCAGGTATGCCAATGTTTGCAAGTGTGTGTATGTGACTGTACGTGACTGCATGTGTATATGGAAGTGTGTGAGTGCATGTATGTGAGTGTATGAGTAGTTGTATGACTTTACAATTACATATCTGTATTTGAGTGTACGTGAGTGCATGTGTGTGAATGTGTGCTAGTGCTTGTATGTGATTACATGTATATGACTGTGTGTGAGTATATGTGCATGTGAGTGTGACTGAGTGCCTGTATGTGTAGGTATGCATGAGTGTGTAGAGGGTTTAGAATCAGACATAAGGGAGGTTGCTCCAGAGAACATTATTTATTTATTTATTTTTAACTTTAAAGCATGCATACCTCAGAACTGTACAGATTTGTGCAGAATATTCAGGTTTTTGCCTCATATTTTTTCATCTGTTCTTCTCATAAAATTTGTGGTTTTCTGGCAAATCATTGAGGATTGAAATCCCTACATAATGACACACAACTGAGTTTCAGACTTCATTTTCTACGGAATGGAAAATGCATGTGAACACAAATCCTATTATTGTAGCAACTTTCTAAGTTTATAAGAGCAACATTTAAAATTTGTCCCCCTTTTGGCCTTTTTTCCACCATTATTTTTGTCTTTAACCAGATTTCTTGTGCTAAAAGGTTGAGGGGTATTCATAGCTATTCAGGTAAAATAATTATTCATTTTATTTTGATATTCCTTTTTTTCAGTTAAAAGAAACACTGGAAATGTGCAATTCAGCAAATACTGCTCAACAAATGCATTTATTTATTTTATTTGTCTTTATTTACTGGGAAATTCCAACTGGGTAATACCCATTTTCAGTGGAGGCCCAGAGAGAAAAGCTCCATTTGCTTACTTTGCATTACACAAAGTACTAGTTAAACAAAGAGTAGTCATTAGTATTTCTATTTACATTTATACACAAACAGAAGTTACATTTACACATTCTTAGAATTTACAGAGGTGGAAATTACTAAAGAGAAAGCCCACATGTAACTTAATGGATTGTACAGGCAGCAGTTACAATTGTATTGTCAATTTTAGTGAGAGGTTGAGAATATGTATTAGGAGTGCATTGTATGGTGAACACAGAATCTTGTGATGAGCATGCGCAGGACCAGGGCTGGTTAAAATGTTGTTTAAGCAGTGGTTTAAAACTACTGAGTTTGTCGGAGAGTTTTATTTGTGTGGGGATACTATTGCAGAGTTTAGTAATGTATTGGGAGTACAGCAAGTTTCCTGTCACATTATTTAACTTATTTGTAAGTAATAAGAATTTGCTTATAGAGTGGAGGGTCCTTGCTGGACAGTATGGTAGTAATACGTTTTGCAGTGCAGGACATTTTTCTGGATGGTGAAGGAGTCTGGCTGCTGTAGTTAGTTGTGAGTATGTTAGGTAGTTGTGCAGATCAAGCCAGTACAATTGCTTTAAGCTATGACAATAGTGGGTCCTATGAAGGAGAATTGTGGCAAATTTAGCTATTTTATTGTAGCGGGAGGCATTTCTGTGCAACTTCATCCTATCAGGAAACCAGTTCTTTTTTATTGTGAAGCAGCAACTTCAAATGATTATGATTATAATATTCCAGTGACTGGGAGATGTGGTAGTTTTGACCACAAAGAAACAATATTTTAGAGTGTTTAATGCTGCTCAGGCAACACACTTTTATAGTAATTATCAATAACCATTTTTTTATATATCAAATATAATTACTCATAATTCTTAGCTAGTAGAAGTTACAAACATGGTCTGTTTGTTTTCATTTTAGTAAATGTATCTTTGCCTATGTCTTAAGTGATAATTCAGTAAAGGTGTTTTTCACCACAGAAGGCTGGTAATTAGCCTCAGATGCAGATGAGAGATTCTCTGTTGTGTTCAAGCTGGTTCCTCAAACGATTATCCTTTTTCCTAGACCCCCTCCCCCATGTGGCTAATACAGACACTATGCACTGGGGGGTTAGTGATATCCTCTGCAGCTATTGGGCTTCCTTTAGTGGGCAAGGGAAAAACACATTTGTCGGTGTTGCAAGAAGGGGCAGGGAAAGTGCCCCTATTTAACCAGGATGTTGTGCCCATCCCTGAGAAAGCTACTGCTGGCATTAAAAATGTGTTTGCCTTAATTTTCCTGTCAAAATGAAACAGAAAACTTATATCTTCTCCTGCTCCTGTTTAATGGACAGGAGTAGTTTATTACGTTGGGCTCAGGGTCTTGTGTAGGCTTCTGACCTTACTTATTAGCTGGTTTGTGTAAAAGAAAAAGTGATTCCTCTTTTCTGGAAGAAATTCAAGAAATGAAATCCAGAGAGGAATGTGATGGAACAAATACATTTTCCCCTCAAAAATTTTGATTTATACTCAGTGGAGAGCATGTTACCTGAATCTCCTATCAATAGTTCTCTTTCTCCAAAACTATTTCCGGAATGTGTGTGTGTATTCAGTGGACAAACAGTGAAGTTTCTCAGTACCCCAGAAAATGCTATCAGCGGTTACAGAATTCTCAGAATATTTCCCCATTTCCCCAGTTTTGTCAGCTCTGGAATAAGTGTGTGTCACTGGCTGCCATTTTCCTGATACTCAGCCTACTCCTCCTAAAAAGGCAAATAGAATGTAAAAAGTTCCTCACTATTTTAAGTTTTTATACATTCTTCCCAAACGTGGCCCAGCAGCTACATCTTTACTTAATCCATCTGCTGCAAATATTTTAACTCTAATCCTTTCCCTTCTCACAAGGATGGTAAAGCAATGTTTAAGTTTGGGGAAAACTTTGCTTCTGCAACTTTAATTTTTATAATTTTAAGTTGTCAGACTTGTATGTTAAAGTTCATTGTGACTAACTGTGAAAATACAAGGAATGTTTTATCTGCAGTATCTCACTGTGAGGAAAAATCTGCTTTGTTTGGTCTCTTTTATTTTTCAAGTCACTAGTAATTTAAAGTGTGCTTATGACTGGAGATACTATATCCAGTGAGGTTGCCATTGGTACTGTGTGGAGGAGGTTTGCCTGGCTTCATTCTCAGAACCTCCTAGAGAATGTAAACTTGAGCTTTTAAATTCACCTTTGAATAAAGGTTTTGGTCACACTGCTGCCAAGTTTATCAAAAATGTCATGAGAGGATTAAGCTGATATATAGGGAATCTCTCAGATTTTTTTTATCCTTCCCCCTCTAAATTTTCCAAAGGTTATTTTGTCCCCTTATCCATCTGTGGCAAGAAATGAAACAAAACAAAACAAACAGTCTCAGCAATATGTTGGTAAGTAGACATTACAAAACAATGGTGGAGAAGTTCCCTGAAAGAAAGCAGGAACCCCCTCTAGAACAAAGAACATTCAAAAAAATCAGAATGAGTATATAAGGGGCCTTGTCCCACTTGCCGCCCTGGCAGTCTCTTATCCCTTCCAGAAAGTCAGATTCTCCATCTCTCTCTCTCTCTTTTGCAACAGGTTGTTTCGGACAAATGGGTTCTAAGACTGAATCTAAGACTGACTCAGTGGGAAGAGATCCTTACTTTGTGGGGAATTATTCCACATCCGCAGACCAAACCCTTCTGTTCCCGCCAGTCTTACAGCACGTGCTTTATAGTAGGGAAGATGTTTTTATTCAACAATGTTTCTGAAGCCAAAAAAAAAAAAAAAAAAAGAAAATTCTTGGAGATCAGTTATGAACCTTTTTCTTAAACCAGTTTGTGATAGTGCCCAAGTCCAAGATCCTTTCCTGATGCAGTCTCTTACCCCTTCTTTCCCATATGAGCTTTTTTTTCGCAATTTAGATTTAAAAGGTGCTTATCATCACCTTACTATCCACTAAGGCTAAAGACATTTCTTAATGTTTTATGTATCTGGATCACATTATCTGTTCACTGCCTTACCCTTTGGGGCCATCTCCTGCCCCAAGAAGGTTCACAAAGTGTCTAGCTCCACTTATAGCACATTGCATGCTACATGGCATCCACATTTTCTATATTTAGATGTCTTGTGTATCTATGCAGACTCTTTTTCAAAGTGTCAGGAATCTCTCTGTTTGGTGAGAGATCTCATATGCAGGCTAGGATTCCAAGACAACCTCAGTAACAAGAGCTTGTTTCCACAGGAACAACATGCATCTACATTGAGATCTATTCCTGGGTTTTCCCCCAATCCTTCTGCTGTTACACATGCAGCCAGTATGGACTGGGGGTTAGCAATGTCTTCTGCAACTGTTGGTGCCCCTTAATGGGCAAGGGAGGGGTTACCTCACGATTTTGAGTCTCATGGCATCTATGATTCTCATGATACCTCTGGCAAGACTCCACATGATAAGGAATCCCAGCACCAACACCTATTATCTTTTCAGATTCCTGTTCTGGGATCTGTGAGAAAAGAAATACTTGGCGGAGACATCAAGTACACTGAATCCAGGTCTCTCCCTCTCCCCTCATGCTCCAAAACAGTCAGTCACTACAGTTACCTTGCACTTTGCTAGGGGATAAAAGTGTAAAGTACCTGGGACAACACACACACACACACACACACACACACACACACACACACACACACACACACACACACACACACACAAACACACACAAGCACATAAATGTAAAGGAGGACAACAAACACACACAAGCACATAAATGTAAAGGAGGACAACAAACACAGATACAAGCACATAAATGTTAAGGAGAAATTTGCCCTTATCAAGGCACTCAACTTTCTAAATCACTTTTTAGTCCCCAGGACCACTTCAAGTTGTTATAGACAATACCACGGTGATGTGGTGCATGGGAGAACCATGTCTTTCTCCTTTGCAGATGAGACATTTCATCATGGGATGTAGCTTTACAGCAGAATCTTACTCTACTTCCTACATCCTCTCTCAGAGCAAAATTGTGTGGCAGACAAGCTGACGAGGGCAAGGGCAGACCTTCATGAATGTAAACAGATTGTGGTTTTTCCAAGATCTAATCCATCCGTGGGGAGTTCCACAAGTAGGCCTTTTTGCCTACCAAATGAACAATCAGCTTACAAATTTCTGCTCCAGGATTTCATGCAAGAAGGCCTGGAAGACGGTGCCTTTTCTTTTCCTTAGACAGGAATAGTCCTGTATGCTTTTCTACCATTTATGATATTCAAAGTCATTCTGAAGATTAAAAAGGAATCCCCCAAAATCATTGTGGTAACTCCCTTCTGGCCCAGGCAAGAGTGTGTATCCCTTCCTTTGGAATTGGCAGGGGGCAATTACCACAAGTCTCCTCACAGGCTGGATCTAGTCACACAAGAACAGAGACAACATTGGGAACATATTTTTTCAGATTGTAATGAGTTGACAGACTAACAATTTCCTGCAGCCTACTCTATCAGAAACACTGGGTGAGCAGATTGTTGTAATTAAGGAAATTATTTTTTATCTTTGATACAGAATCAGAATTGCCTAGACATAGGAAGGCCTTACTGAGTTTAATTCTGGTGGCTGCCAAAAAGCAGTTACTAGAAAATGGAAATCAAAGTCTAAACCAGCTGTACTAGAAGTAGTGAATATAGTAACAGAGATAAAACAACTGGAAGTGGGAGCTATAGGAAAGGGTAGGAACAAATTACATGGGGAAAATAGGAATGTGGGAACAATACATGTAGAATAATGTTTTGAAGGAGGATTGAGGTTTAAGGGAAGGCAGAAATTGAATGAGTTTTGTAATATTTGACAATGACTGGACAGATTCTAAGTGATCTATAATGTTTGCAACTGAAAATATGTTAATATGATTTGTTTTCATTTATATAAATGCATGATTGCCTATGTCATAAGTGATAATTTAATAAAGATGTTTCTTTTTAAAAGAATGGGGACATTTTATACAGCCCAACCCCTAAAAATTTTGACTGCCTGGATCTTAGTACCTCTTAGGCACTTGTTTACTGAGGATGTGCAGGAGGTACTAATAGGGACAAGTAAGCCCTCTACTAGAGAATCATATATTAGCAATTGGAAAATGTTTTCTAGTTGGTGCCCAAAACATGATCTGAACACATTCAGAGTAGTGTTTCACTTGTTTTATATTTCTGTCAGCTGCTTTTCTATTTGCCTGTCTCACTCCTGTACCAAGGTTTATTTGTTTGTCATTTCAGCATGTCTGCCCATGGATCCCTTTTTTAAAGGCATTTCCATGTCAACATATTTTTAAAGGGGTTTTGCATAAGAAACCTCAAAAAAACAGTAGTTCCTACTTAGGACATTAATATTGTGTTAGAGAAGCTAACACTTGCTCCATTTGAACTAGTTCATCTGGCTCACTTGAGGTTCTTAAGATGGAAAACAGTTTTACTCCTTGCTCTGACCTCTGCAAGAATATCGGAGTTGTAAGGTCTTATGGTAGGTCAACCTTATTTCAATTTCCAGAAGACAGGGTTTCCTTGAGAATCAATCCTTCTTTTACACTTAAAGTGGCATTCATATTTACCTAAAGCCAACCTAGCCATATCCCCGTGTTGTTCCCTGAGCTTCAACATGAGGGAGAAAGAATGCTCCATACCTTGGATGTCCACAGACAGTTCAGGTATTATGTTAGCATTACAAAATTTTTCAGAACTTCTGCTCAGTTGTTCATTTCTTGTTACTGTAAGGAGAAAAGACAACCTATATCAAAGCAGACTGTCTTCAAATGAATATCTCGGGCTATTACCTTTTGTTATTCCCACTACAACAAAACTATTGCAGGCAGGTTCAAGACATATTCTATCATACCTTGGTGTCATCTATGGCTTTTTGGGAAGGGTTGAATTATAGTAGTATTCTAGAAGCAGCAACTTGGTCCTCTGTATGTATTTTTAAAAAGCACAACAAGCCAGATTCCTTCTCCAGGTCTAGGTCAAGTTTTGCTAGGACCATTCTCCATGGCTTCCTAGACCCTTCTCCTACCTCCCACTTGTTTTATGCTATGGTAACCTACCCATACAGTTCTGGCTACTGCAGCAATGATCAATATGAAGAACATAGTACAGTTGCGTAAATAAATTTACCATGCCAGCAGATGTCTGAATGGTCACTGCTGCAGTTGCCACTTGTTTTTCGGTGTGTTTTTATTCCAATGTGTAGACATTTTTATTTTTTATTTATTTTTGTTATTCCTAGCAATATCTAATTAGGGATTGACCTCCCTCTCTCAGTTGGCATGAAAGCTCTGAAGGTCTTGACACCCAAACCTAAGTCTTTTTAGCCAGCTCAGCTCAGGCTAGTGGCTTACATGAATGGAAGATTCCCTGAAGCTTTGCAGGTTATAAAACGTATAGCTCAGATTACTGCAGCAGGGATAATTTGAACATCTACTGTTATAGTAAATCTACTTACACAACTGGACTTTTCTACAACCCAAAAATGATTACATGCTAATTCGCATTTTATTTCAATATTAATTTTTACATTTGGACTGAAAACTCATAATACAAATTTAAGTAGCAAAGTCTATAGCTGTGTCAACATGTGTGTGTTCTTTTAATCAAAGTCAGAAACCAGCATTTATTGTCCCCAATACTATAGGACATACCAGAGGAAACAGAAAGATGGAATCTGGTTTTGGTCTGTTTCTGACTATAGTGCTGACAGCTCAGTGTATAATTTTTATTCTGAATTTTAAAATTGTCAATCTGTCTTCACTATATCCACTTTCATAATATAAAGTCTACATTAGGCTGTTTGGACTATGGTCAGAAACAGACTGAAACCACAGAGTCCAAGCCATATGAGCAAGTACAGTTGTTCGCCATTATGTAGTTTAAGTGTTGCAATGCCCAAATACCACACAGACACTAGAGGTTAATGTTTCCTGTTAACACTTCTGTTCTCCTTTCATTTACTCATTCAGGTTTTTAGCACACTAGCAGTCTTTTTGAATGACATACTCAAAGGCCATGCATTCAGGTGAAAGTACATGTATCATTCACACTTGGAATGGAGTGGTGAGAGACAGTAGTTTCATTTACAGTTTTACTATGAAATTTATGTGGAATTATTCTTATTGCAACAACAGTTGACCATATATGCAGCTATTCAATGCATATCATATGGGTACATTTTTTATCACAGTTGACAGTAGAAGAAAAAAGTAAAAAAATACCATTTTCAGGTCACTACATGCCCCTCTGGACCGCTGCTCCCCCCAGCCTTCTGTATCTTCCGGCATCTCTGTGTTTAGGGTCTGCTTCTCAGAAGTCAAGGCTAATGTTCAAGGCTTATGGATAACCAAATTTGCAGAGGACTGTAAAGTGGGAGCTATTAAAGCTTCCCCCCAAGACACTACCAATTTGCAAGAGAGTTTAACACAGACAAATGACTGGTGCCAAATCCATGGCCGAAAATTCACTGTCAGAAAAATGCATTATAATGCCCTTTGAGAAATGTATTATAATGCCCTTTGAGAATGATAATCTATCAGCCCAAGTTAAGTAATCCATCCATAACCACCCCTAAGAGTCAACCCAGTAGTAATTGATCTGAGAACATATGTAGAGACAGCAATCTGGCCTTTAACCAACATATACGTAGCTATGAAAGTAAGAAAATCATTCTATGTTGTCCAACTTATAGATAAGAATATGAATTCAGGACCAAGGAAACTATAGTACCAGTCTACTCAGCCCTTATTAGACTGATCACTGAATACAATGCCCCCTTTTGGCATGTATCTAGCCAGACACTGGCAAAGACTGGAACAATCAAAGTTTTCTCACCAGGAGACTTCAGGGCATGAATACCCTGTCCTACAATGATCACTTAAAGGCTCTGTCTCTGTATTTAGTCCCCTACAGGATGCTGAGAGGGTATCTTTGCCTGGCTTACAGGTCTTCCTCGGACCCAGCAATGATGGATCTGTTGCACATGTGCAAAACAAACAGCACCAGAAACACTAGATCAAGGAGATGAACTTCACTCATGATATAAACAGAACATGCTGAAGAGACAGACGTGTCCCAAAGAATCCCACACTATAGAATATGCTCCCCATTCAAGTAAAGCAGAGTTCAACTCTGACTCTATTCAAACATACCTTGACAATCAGATGGGAAATTATAAATTTACCCATGGTGTGGCCCCTCATGTCACTTGTGGACAGAGGCAATCAATAAGAAAAGTATTATACTAACTAACCCCCCCACCCACAAATCCTTAGTTACCTCCATACTATCATGCCCCCCCCCAACCATATAGAAACCCATGATGCTTGGGATCCAAATGGTTTGGGGTGCATGGCTAGGCTGTAAGGGCTTTAGTAGTTGTTAACTTAGTAACTGCCTATTAACCTATGAACTTATGTTAACATGTGCAGGTTGCCACTATACATGAGAGACAGAATGCGTTTCTAAGACATTTTGGCTTAAAATGCTTCCTCTGGCAAAGCGAAATAAACCACAAAGTGTTTACAAAAATGTCTTTCCTGAATTTAATAACCAATCAAAAGATGTGTCTGGAGGATTTCTCTCCGGGCCTCTGCTGAAAATAGGCTCTGTCCTAGTCAGATTTTCCCAGTCAACAAATGTTAAATAAATGAATAAATAGTGCATTTATGACATCATTCACAGAAGTGCTTCTGTTCTTAGTTTCATATCAAAATACTTGAAACTGCAGAATTTACGTGTTTCTTTTTATCATGCTGAAAACATCTATAGCTTTCACACTGTTAAAAAGAATTATGTTTCAGAATTTAAGCACAGTAGTTTTGTAGTGCTTTCTTGCGAACTATGGCACTATAAATGTTAAGATCATGGGGGCAGGGGTAGTCAGAAGCACATTAAGTAATGTGTAATTTTTTTCCAGTAGAATTACACAGTGCTTTATGAGGGAGGAATTCAAAAACCACTGTGCAGCTACAGGATTATTAGAACTTCAGCAGTCTTTCTGGACATTGTCATATGTAAATGCAATATACAAGATCATAGCTAATGGAAATTAGGTATGTGCTCTGCACCAGAGCTGTACACTGCGATTGGAATAGAAAGGAAAAACAATCCAAAGACAAGCTCTATTGCATACCTCTCAAATGTCCCTAATTTTTCCTTCATACGTTTGCCCTGTCCCTCGTAAATTTTTGGATTTTCTGATAAATCACTGAGAATTACGGTCAGTCAATGATGAAACACATTAGGGTTTTATACTTCTTATTCGTCAGAAAATGCATGTAGATGCAAGGCCTGTTGATCTATTACGTTTTTAAGTGAACTACAATAACATGTAAAAACTGTCACTGTTTTGGGGACTATGCCCCCCCATTATTTTTGGCTTTGTCCAGAATTCTTGAACAAAAAAGTTGAAAGATAAGCTCCACCCTCCTATTGCATGCAACACAGTGAAGACTGATTGCAGTAGATTCACAGTGGACATCCATTACTGGCTATGGTAGCAGTGGACCTTTTAACACAGCTAAGTACTGTAAGATTTTGTGTGTGTGTGTGTGGGGGGGTGGCTGTCTGTCTGTAGGTGACTCAGCTAGGGAAGCATTTAACACAGTTGTTCCAAATGGTCTAAGTGTTTGTAAGGGATGTATAAATTTGTCACTAATGAGGTTTTTCTCAATGCAACTCATTTGCATCTCTAAATCAGTTGTTGTCACTGTAGTACTACTACAGCTCAGCAGCGGCACAAGCTGTACTATGACAACATACCCAGTTTGAAATAGTATATCATGCAGCAATCCAGAAATAACACTTTACATATTTAGAAAGCACATTTTGCCTGAATTTCAGTCATGACTTACACTGCTTCCATGGTATTACAGAGAGAAATGTAGGTGCTGTTTGTTTACATCAAAATACATTTTTTTCACCCAGCACTTTTATTTTCATACTTCATAACTTACAACGTAATTGATAGTCAAACATTTTACTTCAGTCAACAAAAAAAGAAAACAAGTTCATAAGTTTCTGACACCTCTGTCATGCCTTCTGCATCCACCTGCTTTTCCTTCTTCTCTCATCACCTTTACCTGTCCATGTGTAGTCTCCCCACCACACCCATTTCTTCCAGACAATATCAATAAGCTTAACTCTATCTAACATATTATACCCCTTTCCAGCATGCTTTAACCTTAGCATCGAACCAGCCTCCCTAATCATTTTCTGTGACATCTAGTGACATTTCCTTTTCCTTGTTATCCAAGTAATTAAAACCACATGACATGTGCTAATCAGATCCATTCCTTAATTCACCCTTCTCACTCCTTCCTGAGTCTATACAATGCACAGCCACAATGATTCTTCTATATGCCTTCTAGCTACATTCTTCAAATTCTCTAGTCCCTCGCTCCACAGACTTGTCTGGTTCAAACTCACTCTCACTGCACATGCTTACTGCCTACACCTTGCTCCTCCTTGCCCACCAGATTTATTTTTATTTTTTATTTTACATTTGTTGACCGGGCTAGTCTAACTGGATATATGTCCATTTTCAGTAGAGGCCTGGGAGAAAAGCTCCAAAAGGTGCAATAGTATCATGACTTACAATATATGCAATAGCAGGAAGTTACATTAAATAAATGTAGAACAGGTATAAAAATGTGTACAGAGTTGGCTAGAGAAAAGAATAAAAAAAAAACAAAACTTAAGATGACATATCATACAAAAGACAAATAAGCAAGATTTGTTAATTTTACATTGGATGGAAGGTTACAGGTATACAAACTTATGCTTACTTACAGCAAGGTAGAGGATGAAAACTTTTAGAGTAAGTAACACTATGATAGAGCAGAGAAGAACTCTACTTTAGTACATAGGTAGTGGTTATTATTCAAGTCATCACTAGTAGACAACATAGGACAGAAATAGAGGAGAAGTAAAGGGAGTGGGAGATAGGTAAAAAAGAGAAAAAAGAAGTTAGATGTTAGTCAGGGTTAGAGCAGGGACATAGCCAGTGTGTTTTGAGGTGTTCCTTAAGATATTTTTTGAAGAGCAGTGTGGAAGAAAGAGAACAGAGCTCATTGGGAAGCTGGTTCCAGGTGTTTCCCATGGTGTTTGAGAATAACGAGTCTCCAGCCTTGTTGTTAGATTTGGTAGTGGAAACTAGAACCTTATTAGATGAGCGTAGTGTTGCCACGTTTTTGTATGGAGTAATTAGGTTTGTGAGGATTGGAGTATTCATAGGGTGGTAGAGAATCTTTTGGGTGATAGTAAGTTGTTGATAAAGAAGTTGGTTTTGTAGTTCTAACCATCTCAGCTGTCTAAGCTTGAGACAGTGATGGGTTCTAAAAGATCTCCAGCCCTTACCTGCATCCATCATTTCACTCATAGGGAGATAGTGCTTTTCTTCTCCATTCTGGAATGTTCTACACTCCTCAGTCCCATACCCATCCCACAACTGCTCCACATTCTCCAACATACATAAAAGCTCATTTACAAATAAGTTTTTAAACAAAATTCTTATTCATGCCACCCACACCTCCTTTTTCAGCTTTGCTTCCGTTTCTACCCTGTCAATACTTTTATTACCAACACAAACGAATAAAGAAAGGGCAGCAGACATCTTTGATGCATTTTTCTTCCCATTACCACCTCCCCAGACTTAATGCCTATCACCAATACTTGCATTCTCAGCACAATCTAACACACTTCATTCCCTCCCTGAACCACTTGCCAGAATTTGCAACCCATAGAACTCTATGGATAAACTGCAGGGCAAAAAATTAAAAGTCCCCTTTATGTTTAACAGTACAACGCCTGCTCTCCCTTTGCTTACATTCTCCACTGACTCCATGTTCATGAGCACTAATCTGCAGTGATTTGTGGAGCTCCCTCACATAAAGCTACATGATTTCCATGTCATCTTATCCAGAACCATTTTCAATATTCTTGAAAAAAATGTTTACATTCACTTGTATTGGTGATATCAGTCTACCATTCCCTGCATCCTCTTCCTTTTACATTCCTTTGGTAGTGCCACAACTGCCACCCCCACACACTTTTAAATAACCCCAACCAGACAATGGCGCAATAAAGCACAGGCCGTGATTCCTCCCCAGCTTATTAAATTCAGTGAGATGCCATTATTTTATCCCTGCTTTTCTATTCCTAAGACATGTTAATATCCCCAAACTTCCTTTCTATTTTTTTTGTCTAACAGAGCTTTCAGTCCTTTTCTATTTCCCATTCCAGTACATTCCCTACTAAATCTGCTACCTCATTCTTCCCATCACATTTTCCAAATCTTCACAGAACCTGCAATGGTTTCCATTATTCCCAATGTTTACTCTTTTTTCCACTTATCCCTTAGGATGACACAAACATTGTACTTTATTGTTGCATCTCTGAGTCTTTAATTTCCATGCCATTAATGTGGTGATCCTCTTTCCCTGTGCTTGCCACCTATCTCCCTTATGTTCTGCTGTCCATTTTGTCAAATCACAGTACAGTGCAGCCTTCTCAATGTCCTCTCCCATCTATCAAGCTCTTCCTTCTTCCCATGTTTCCTCTGCCCTGTCCCAGACTTACCATTAAGGGTACCTGTTGAAATTCTGACGTGACAGTGAACTAGGAGGAAGAATAAGGGAAATGCAGAAGGGCAAACATCCCCCACAAGTTAGGTGCATGTGGGATCACCCTCTTGGAAAAAGACTCCATTCTTTTAGGGGGTATCGTCTTTTGAAAGAAAATATTTTCTCCTGGAATGTTGATGTTCAGAGCATTTTGTACTCAAGGGAAAACTAGTGGCTGAAGAATTTTTTTAAGGAGTTAGTAGTCAAAATCTTTACATTTATATATACCCGTTATGTGTGTGTATACATATATATATATATATATATATATATATATATATACACATATATATGTATGTGTGTGTGTGTGTGTGTGTGTGTGTGTGTGTGTGTGTATGTATACACAAACACACACACACACACACACACACACACACACACATAGAGGGATATAGATAAACATCTATCTGCATAGATAGAGACATATCTATCTATCTAGATAAATGCATAGATCTATATACAGATAGACATATACATGTGTGAATGCATGGTAGTAGTACTTTATATAGAAAATTCATTATTTCATTGGAGATGTCTCTACTTATCGAAAGCTAAGTTCTTCAAAATATGCTATAGTCAACTTGTGTTTAGTAGTCTTTAGCATACTTTTTGTGTTTTGCCTTTGGTTGTGGTTGAGCAACCATAGAGTTAGTATATATAATAAGATGATGGAGGATGAAGTCCCTCCCCCCACAGCACTGAGTATGTGATGTGTGTTTGTGTGCAACTGTGTGTGTGTGGAAACTGTATATTTGGGATCCTGTATAAGAATGTGAACATTTAGGTGAATTTAGGTCTTGATATTGACTGCACAGGGCAATTCTCACTCTCCCATTTCCCATTGTGATCAGCAGTGATTTGAGTATTTCTGTTGGTTATGCTGTCAGCTTTTTTTATTTGAGACAGTAAGCCTTAGTGAATTGGTTAATTGGTATTTTTAACTATAATTATATATATATATATATATATATATATATATATATATATATATATATAAACACACATATATATTTATAAATATATTTTATATATATATATATATATATATATATATATATATATATATATATATATATATATATATATATATATATATATATATATATATATATATATATATATATATATACATATATTTCACGTATAAACGTATTTAACTGTTCTTTTCTTAATCAACAAGTTATCTAGCAAATTATCATACACTGCATCCATCAAGAATTCACAGACTAGCACTATATGTTACTGTAAACACTACAGATATCTAGGAACAGTAAAGCTACGATACTGCACTCCTTCACTGTTTTCAAGCTTTCCTACACACGATGTGTGTGTATGTATATATGTATGTATGCTACCATGTGGAGAGCTTTGCCTCCCACATCTGCTTAACCAATATATACTAACACCATGTTTACACCACATGAGAATCAAAATGGCAAAACCCATGACACTCTCACTACCAGGAATATAAAAGGGAATGCACTGCCAGTGGTGTCGATCACTCCACAACAGCCCAGCAACACAGAATAACCTCCTACTGGATATCAGACAACTCACTGGCAGTGATGTCGAGCACTCCACAACAGCCCAGCAATACTGAATAACTGCCTATTGGATATCAAACAACGCTCTGGCAGTAATGTCAGTCACTGCACAACATCCCTGCAACACTGAATAACTGCCTATTTGATATTAGACAATGCACAGGCAGTGATGTCAATCACTTCACAACAGCCCAGCAACACAGAATAATTGCCTATTTGATATCAGATAATGCGCTGGCAGTGATTTAAGTCACTGCACAACAGCCCACCAGCACTGAATAAATGCCTATTGGATATCAGACAACACAATGGCAGTGATGTCAATCACTGCACAACAGCTGAGCAGCACTGAATAACTGCCTATAGGATATCAGACAACACAATGGCAGTGATGTTAATCACTGCACAACAGCTGAGCAGCACTGAATAACTGCCTGTTTGATATCAGACAATGCACTGCCAGTGATTTCAAACAATCCACATTCTTATATTATTAATATACACAGTTTTGATAATAGCATACAACAAACCAAATAAATACACAGTAGAACTATGTCCCACAACCATTTGAAAAAACAAATATTTAATAACTTTAAAAGATAACATATATTCCATATACACAACCACTTCCCCCCCCACACACACACACAAACACAATACACAGGCAAAAACACACTCAGCTTGAAACCTAAGCACCTTCTTTACTAAAATCCAAGCAGCTCTTACAAGTAAAAGAAAGCGTAAAGCTGCACTACCTTAGCTTTACTTCATATTGGTCTGAGGGTGAACTACAGATGTTATTTACTAACTGACAGACTAGTCAGTTGTACGGTACATTATTTATGCACATGGTCTCTGTAATGTTGACAAAAGCAGTTGCTATTTTCTGTAAAATGTTGTTTCTGGACTCCCAGGTCATAAGGCATACTTTACGGATCAGTTGCAATGTCAAGAGATATATAACAAAATAAATGAAAGCAGCACAGATGACTAAATCAGCAGTTATTGCTCTGACATTTTTTACAAGTGATGTTTACAGCTAGATTTTTTTCATCCACCCTGATATGGCCAATATTTGAAATATGTTCTTATTCAAGTTAAGACTTTTCCTTCAAGTACAAAGGAAATGTTTAAAAGAGCAGAATCATATAACACCCAGAAATAAAATACAAATGGTACAGATATGCTGTACAAAGACAATCATTCCCAATGATTACTACAAAATGAAGGTTTGTGAAACCTTTCAGTGGGTTGGAACTTTTTAGAATGGCACCAAAAATAACTTGAATGAATTACATGGTACAGTGTTTGAAATTCAGTGGTATTACCCAGCTGACAAAGAAATTTTCATGGAATAGTCTGTTTAAACTTCCTTTTTGATGGTTCATTTTTTGTAAGACTGCCCAGTACAGGCAATATCTTGAGCACTTTTCCTGATGTGGACAATATTCACAATATTTTTTAGGTATTATCGCAACCAGATTGTTTAGTACAAAAACAGCCGCTATATGCTCATTTCTCAGGGCAAGGAATGTGGTCAGACTGTCTACTGAAGAGTGTGTATGTGACAGAAGTGTGTGCTTTTACTTGTAGGTCACAACTGGGTTAATTTGGACCTGAGCAGATGCGTCTGTGGGATTTCCCCTGTTCTGCAAAACATGCATTCTCCCAGGACCCAGCACTCTCACTTCCTATGATTTCATATGCAGACTCAGGCAGTGGTTAAGTTGGTAACACTTCCAAATTCCTTTAACTTTCCATTGAAACTTCTGTTTTGGTTCTTGTGTTTGCCCCACCTTCCCCGTTACAACCAAATATCTATTTTCAGCTGAAACCCTCTGGATCAAGTACACATCGTTCTGTTACGTGACACCAAGTAATATGACAAAACCGACCTGCCAATTATAGGAGGAATTGCTGTAAATATTTTAAAATGTAGGCTGACACAGTAAGAATACAATGATTTTGCAAATCAGTGTCACTGTCAACAGGTAGCGAAGCCATAAAAGAAAGTGTTGCCCGCATTTCAGAATGTTTCAAACTCTTTAGTGTGACTGTTGAAGTTGCTAAACGGGCAGGAGTTGAGCCTAAACAGGAAGAGGAATTTGGAGGTTATTCCCATCCCTGCTGTTTAACCAGTGTGATCCAAAAGTAGTCCGGACTTGGAGCACTCATTTTCAGTATGATCTGCAGTCATACGACAAGAAGTGTGTCAATCACGACTCCTCCAAAATCTGGTTGCGATAATACGCAAGTACCATTTTTTATGTATGCCTACTTCAAATAATAGTAGAGGAAGAAGTATTCTTACTGTTGAAAGAGGATAAAGAAAAAAAGAAAGAAGAAATGACACACTGGAGTAGCAACATTTATAAGTCTTATGTCTACACCTTGGGAACATTGTGGGCGTGTTTACAACTGGTGAGGAAGTAGGAAGTCATGCAAACATTCTACCATAGTCCCTCCACATTAGAGCATTTCAAGTCTTTCCATGAAGATGGGTAATTTAAAGAATTAATGTAGGTGCAAAGTGTGCACCATAAATTAGAAGTGTAGGAGCAAAGAATGCAATATGCTGTTAAGAACAGATATAAAAAAGAGTGTGCTGTAATGTCGCCAACAAGGATTAAGAGGATAGTTTAGTGGCAATTATCTTAACATCGATTGTGCTTGTACACTACAAATAAAGAGGCCACCCTAGGCAGAATATTAATATACTTGAGTAGGATATAAACAAATGACATGAAGGAACATTGATTTCTACATGTCAAAAGTAACTTCAACTGAAAAAACAACATATATATATATATATATATATATATATATATATATATATATATATATATATATATATATATATATATACATTTATATCAAAAGGCTAGTCAAGCAGAATTGATGCACTTGAGCTTCTACATGTTCAAATCATCACAGGCAAAGTCCCATATCACTTCCTTGCAATCTATACATCCCCTCTATGATGCAGGAAATCCATACCATGTATTTAACCTTACTCGAAACACTCACCATCCAAATAATACCATATTCATGGGTGACTAACCTTCTGTTAACTGGGAATAATATATGACACCAAACGTGCAGGAACAGAGATTCCTGGATTTTGTAAACACAAACTCCCTGGACCAGATTGTCAATAAACCAACTAGGGGTGTAAGCATATTGGATCTGATCCTTATTAATATGACAGAACACTGCACATTGCATAGTGCAATGTCCTGGTAAGGTCAGACCACAGAACAGTCGCACTAGTAGTAAGAATAAAACCTGGAACCCCAGCTAACCCTGGAATGTTTAAAAATACTCTATGGCTAACTTACTACTATTAAGTGATAGCCTGGCAAAATTTCTACCCCCCCCACTGAGAACAATGCTGCCTACATGGAACTGTTCACAGAAGCCCTACAAGAGCATGTTAATAGCTGCATAGAAGCAGCTGTACCCACCTGGAATAAGTACAGAACTAAGTCATAAAACAAGCCTCCCTAATGGAATCACATCAAATGTCTGTATAATGGAAGAAAACTGTGGCAAAAGTTAGGAGGTATAAGATCAAGTAAGATAAAAGTGCTCTTATCAAACTACACAAACAACTTGGAGGACAAATAAAGTCTGCCAAAGCCAAATTTGAGGTAAATTTGGTTTCCCAGGCCAAGGACAGACATAAATTATTGTTTAGCTATGTATGTAACATCAAAAGCCATACACAGTTATGTGCAGAACACATTGTTAATGCAGCCACCTATACTGAGCCAGAAGATATAGCAAACGTACTGGCTGGCAACTTCCTCTCTAACTTTACCCCTCAACCCCCCCCCCCCGTCTCCCCTTAGGGAATGCTATTAAATATAACTCCCCTTACTAACACTACAGTACAAGTCTTCAATGCCCTCTCTTTGGTCAAGAACATTGCACTGATGGGCCCAGAATATTCCAGGCTGCCTTCTAAATTGCATAAAACATAACTTATCCTATCAGGCCCTCTGGAATCACTATTTAACAGGAGCCTTCAAACAGGCATGACACCTCACGAATGGAGAGCAGCAACCATCATTGCTCTGTACAAAGGCAGTCCATCTACTGATCCTGGAAATTACAGACACATAAGTCTCACTAATCTCACATGCAAAGGCATGGAGAAAAATATCATGGAAATGATCTAGACACTGGACCCAACCCAGTTTGGTGTTGTCAAGGGCAGGTCATGCCTACTCAACCTAGTCAACTTCTTTGAGAAGGTCACCAAAGCAATGGATGATGGCAAAATGGTTCATACTACCTTCCTAGACCTGAGTAAGGTATTTGACATAATACCCCATTTGGGCGTTGTTGACAAACTCAAGAGATTAGTTATACACACCTATGTTACCCTGTGGACAGCCAGCTGCCTCACAGGCAGGATCCAGAAAGTTAGAATTGGGGAGTTTACCTTATCAAACAGGCTAGTCACCAATGGAGTCCCTCATGGGTTCTGGGACTGTTCCTTTTTGGCATCTACTTCACTGAAGTCATAACCCAATGTCAAGGGCCTCTGTCTGACCAAATTTGCAGATGACTGCAAATTAGGAACAGTCACAGAACTCCTCACTGCAACTAATGTTTTCTAAGAAGGACTGATACAAACAAATAACTGGTATCACAGCTATGAACTAAAACTAATTGCCAAGAAGTGCATAACAGTATCCTTCAGAAAGTGAGCCACTCCTAGTAACTACCAACACATCCCTAACTCGGCCCAGTTGCCTGGGACTTGGTGACACACATAGACAGTAATCTAGTCTTTGACCATCAAATACCTATGGCAGTGAGGAAATCATTCTATGCTGTGCAACTTATAAACAAAGGTATGGCATCTAGGTCCAAGGAGGCCATTGCTCCACTACAGCATAGTTCCTCTCTAACTCAATTTAAATGTAACTTAGCCAACTGGATGGGGAAAAGTAAATTTATCCCTGGTCTGTCACCTATGTCTCTAATGGACCCAGGCAGCCTGTAAATGTTTTCTTTCACAGGCCCTGCTTGTAAAACTTGTCCGAGATTTGGGATGAGTATGGTTAAGCTTAAAAAGGCCCGGGCTGTTGTTAGCCTAGTACAAACCTAGAAAGCTGGAAACAGCTGCTCCAAAAAGATATGGTAACGTCAGACACAGTGTGTCTGATTAATGGTACCACTGTAGAATTTTTTTTTGTAAGGATGGGCAAGGGGACTTTACCCCCCATACCACATTACTCATGTATTGCTAAGCCTAACCCTGTCCCAGCATCTAACCCAATCCTACAGATTACTTCAAGAAAAACCCTTTCCCTGACAGTAGCACTACACAAGGCACTCACACAATCTTCACATACACAGAAATAAATATATCCCCTTATCTAACCCTAATCCTAATCCGCATACACAACACTAAATCTATCCCCTTACCTAACCTTAATCCTAACCCACATACACAGCATTAAATCTATCCCCTTACCTAACCTTAATCCTAACCCACATACACAGCATTAAATCTATCCCCTTACCTAACCTTAAATCCTAACCTACATACACAGTACTAAATCTATCCCCTTACCTAACCTTAATCCTAACACACATACACAACATTAAATCTATCCCCTTACTTAACCTTAATCCTAATCCACATAAACAACATTAAATCTATCCCCTTACCTAACCTTAATCCTAACCCACATGCACATACACAACACTAAATCTATCCCCTCACCTAACCTTAATCCTAACACACGTACACAACACTAAATCTATCCCCTCACCTAACCTTAATCCTAATCCACATGCACATACACAACATTAATCTGTCCCCTTACCTAGCCCTTACTCTGAACCCTAACCTGCAAATACTCAGACACACAGTCCCACTCCAATGCTGAAACATATCCATTACAAAATAAATGGAACACTGATTGTTATTCCTTCAGTTTACAAACAGTGATTTCAATGACAAGCCCTGTCCACTAAGTGGATTTCAAAAGAGTGCACTGCGGGTGTATTACTTCTCCTTGTTTATGTCTTTATGTTTTTAGTGTTGAAACTGTATGTTAAAATATAACCATTGCTGAATATTGAAATAGTAAATCCAATATGGAATATGATTTCTGCAGAAAAATGGAAAGGAAGTGATTGTGATTTATGCAAGCTGAAGGAAGCTATGCCTTCAAACTGGTACACTGTCTAGTGCTCAGTAGGACTTAGATTTAGACCTGTGGGGAAATAGAAGAGAGTGGCGAAGCTCTGCATTAGAATTTTAAATAATTCTGTTATATTACAAAGAAATCCAATGTTTATAGGATGGAATGTGTTAAAATATTGGCTCAATAAACTGATATTCAGGGAAAGATACAAATATGTATGTATCACCTATAAAAAGTGTTTGTTTAATTTTAAATGCATGCATAAAATGGCAATTAATTTCTAGCACTCATGCTAGGTTTTACATTGCTGCACACTATACTACAAAAATTAAGATAAGAAGATGAAATGACAGATTTACTGAACCATCACAGATGCAATAAAAAGAGATACTGTGCTTAGAACATCTTTGTTGATATAACAGAATTATTATTTCTTACACGACAGAAAGGCCAGCTCAGCAACAGAACTACTTATTAATATCAATTGCGTTTTATTATATTTAAAACAGTTTTACCCCTTGAGCTATTTATACCATTCTCAGAATTATGTTTTTTTGCTTGCAGCTTGTTCCTGGCTGGTGATATCCATTATGTAAAAATCCCACAAGTATGGTTTCTTTATGATTTTCTGTTTTGTGTATCAGTTTATGCACTGACACATCTACAAATGCGTTTGTCTCAGGTGGTTTGTAAAACATTCCTATAACCAGTAAGACTGCTCCCTGCTTCCTATTTTAACATTTCAGCAATACAAAACTCAGAGCCATTGATTTGGAAATGAGCAATATCTTCCAATGGCTGATTAAATTAATAGCACTTTTTTCAACATCTTTTATGCAGTTTTTGTAAAATGAAATGTATATTTGCCATGTCACTGTGCTTCAAATATTGCTTGTTTGCCAGCAGGTTTCTTTGACCATTATTAAAGTCAGCCACTACAGTTAACAGAAAGAGCTGTGAATTTACTCAGTTGTAGCAAAACATCTGCACAGTGATTAGCTATGCATGCAAAATGATGTACCATTGTGCATGTATTTTTGGCACAAGGTTAGCTGAAGTAGTTTTGCAAGTCTGGTTTTATCACAGGATTAGCTGTGAAACTGCTGCTGAACAAAATGAAATTTGCTAACTTTAGTTTGTGAAAGAATCAAAACCGCCACAACGGTTGTATATTTTGGTAAAAATCGACTATTTAGGGGTAAATGCCAATACCCCAAGTGCAGTGATCTCGGAGTTGATTATATTAACAAAGGAATATAGGGGTCTGAGTTAGAAGTTTTGGTTTATTTCTCTCCTACAATAACGCTTTTTTTTCCCTTTTAATGAAGGTGATCCTTCTTTTAGCAAGGATACTTTCACAGCAAAGCATCTTATATTGTACTGGAGTAGGGGGATTATCATATTTAGAAACATGAATTGTACCATTCTGATATGCACTCTATGCATTATGTTGTTTGCCCACTTGTATAAACTGGAGAGTTTTGTTCCTTTGAGGACTTGGGTGCAAGGCATGCTTTAATCACATATTAAAGCAGGTGATGAAGGGTCACAGTGGACTCACTACTTTGAGTATTAAGCAAAGTATACTAAAATGAAGATGATGGTCATTTTTGGCTCACAGTAGTCAGCCTAGGAAGAGACAGAACTTATGGTTTGCAAGGTGGGGACTTGTACGTATGGTATGGGGTTACAGTTACATTTCTGTCTGCCTGTTAATGCAGAGGGATTTGAAGAATGGCTGGAGGTACTTTCTAATATGTTTTACATAGATCAGTGATGGAAAAGCCGTCAACTACATTATAAAACTGTGACTTTGTTACTACTGCACCTGTAGAAGTTTTGGCTATGGAACAGTGACAAAAGATAACAACTGAAAAAAGGAATCTTACTGTACAGACTTCATTGAAGACGGCCATAAAAACAAATATATGACAAACAGTAAAATGAGACAGTGGTAATAAGTTATGAAAACATTTTGTCTAACTATTCATCATTTCATTTTATTGAAATTATCAACATAATACAAAAAAATGTGATGAGCTAAATATGTGAAATTGCATATACAGCAGAATGCTTACGGCTAAAATCAGGTTATCTAGAAATGGTCACGGGTTGGTAGTGGCTTATATTGAAGTAGAAACAATAATTATATGTCAATGTTTTTTATTAGAGCTTTTGCATAGAGTACCAACTCTAGTTTATATTAGTAACTAGAATGCACTTATTTTCCATGAGGGCACGACCAGCTTTAGTCTCTTAAATCTTATGCGAAGGTTTACCAACATGGCCTTCTGATGTGCATCTCCTACCGAGTCTGCTTAGCAGCTGTTGTACACTGCTAGGCACAGAACTTTAAGGAATGTTACTCTCTGCATAACACTCTTGTATTGTAAAAAAAAAGAATATCTGATTTCATATTTTAGCAAAATATGGAGTCTTCCACCAACAAATATAATGATTATCCAATGTATTGCTCATATCGCTGTTGCAGGATATGCATCTAAACCCACAGAGACTAAATTATAAATGGAGAACTTTTCAGGCCAATAAAGCAAAACCCCACTAGTTGTGTCTGAATGTAACCATAAAAGCTTAAAAAGTAAAAAAATTCTCAGACATTCAGAAGCCATGTAGCTGAAACATTTGTCCTTAAGGAGTTATTTGCACATATCCAATAGGCCTCTGTTACAGGAAGTTTAAGGTATTACACAGTGAAAACTCTAGCTTGGCTGGCTTTTTCTTGATCAAGAATCAGGGATAAAGTCAAAACTGATGGGGATGGGGACCAAAGGGCCAAAATTAGGGACTTTTTTTAGTATTACTCCAATTTGCTTAAGAAACTTAACAGAACAACAGACTTTGCATCAGAATGTATTTTCTGAACATTTTCTAAAAAAATAAGACGTATGTAAATCTAGTGTCTTGTATAACTGAAAGACTATGATCCTTAGTGATTTACCATAAAATCAAGAATTTTATGCTGGGCAGGGCAAAAATATGAGGCAAAATAAGGGATGTTCTACAAAATGATGAGCTGTTGAAAGTCCACATCATCAGTGGCATGTACTAACTTGCTTACAAAATCTGCATACCCACTGGAAGGAACAACTTGCAGGGGCTGTTTTCATAGACTTGAAGTATGTGTTTAAAAGGGATAGTCACAGTATCATTACAGAAATACTCCCCTTCCTTATCTTCAGCTGACCTACTCTTAACTGGTTCTTGAACTATCTTAACCCAAGGACAGTTGCTCTCATTAGCTTATCTAACTCCTAAGTTATAGGCACCTTTAACTCTAGCATTCTTCTGGGTTTTGCATGTCGTCTTATCCTTTTCTCTCTTTTCATTAATGGCATTACCTCTTCTACCACTCTCTGAAATATCTCTCTGCTACAGACATCCACTAGAGTTGGGTAACCAACAACAAACTCTGACCAAACCTCAAAGAAAAACAACCATGTTCTTATGACTTAATAAATGTCCCAGCTCCCCGCAGTTACTCATCTACATCTGTGACAGATGAACCATCTAGAATGTAAACAAGAACAAATATCTGAGTACCCACCAGCCCTTAAAAAAGCAACACAGAGACTATCTGCAATAAATATCCCAACAACTTAAAGTCACATTCTGTATTTCAAGCCACCTACCTTTCCCTGACCATCTTGCTATTTTTAAGAATGTTATCATTTCTAAATTAGAAAACAGTTATCCTTTAGCAGCTCTTCGCTTTTCTCAAACATGCCTATTCTACAAACTACTTTTAATGCGATTTATAGATTTATTCATCTTTCCCCAACAAGTGAGCTTGACCATACTGTCCTAAAAAAAGCTGTCTCCCAGTCATTGCCCAAGTAACCCTCCCCTTCTAATCATAAACCTTTAAACTACTAAATGATGGTTATTGTTCCAAATTCAGAAAAATAAAGTTATGTCTTACCATAATGTTCCATCTGTATTGGTGATCCTCATTCAGTCATTACGCCTGAGGTTATCGGTTCCGACCTCGGAACCGAGCCGGCCATCTTCCAAGTTCGCGACAGCCACAAACTCTCGAGCTAAGCTCTTACCCACAATTCCCCTCTCCCTGTTACCTCAGATTGAGTTTGCAAGTCAAAGGAAGTAGAGGCTACCTCTGGTCAAAGAACCTAATGGAACTGGAAGATGAGATCCACTATAAGCCTCAGGAGGGAGAAGGAGGGAGGGTCGTAATGACTGAATGAGGATCAACAATACAGATGGAACATTATGGTAAGACATAACTTCTTTATCTGATATTGTTAATCCTCATTCATTCCTTACGCCTGGGACAGAGTCCCCAGCTACCTTTATTCCTGGGAGGCTCTCATGGAAGGACATTCCTGAGCATTAGTGAACCAAACGATGCTCTTCCTCTGGAGGCTAAATCCAATTTGTAATGGCTGATGAAAGTATGGGGTCTTGCCCAAGTTGCAGCTGCACAAATGTCAGGTAAAGAAGCTCTAGCATGAAAGGCAGCAGAAGTTGCGACCGACCTAGTGGAATGAGCCCTAACGGCTGTAGTCAGAGGAATATCATGAGCTTTGTAAATAAATGTTATACAGTCTTTTAACCATTTAGCCAATGTGATCTTAGAAACAGCACATCCAAGTCTAGGAACAGAATAGGCCAGGAATAGCTGATCTGATTTGTGAGAAGCCTTAGTTCTGTCCAGATAGAAACAAATTTGCCTGTGAATGTCAAAGGTATATAGACAATACTCTCCTCTGTTAGAATGATTGGGAAAGAATTCAATGGATTGGTTAATGGATTTCAGAGATCACTTTTGGCAGGAAGGAAGGATTAGTTCTCAATGACACTCTATCTTTATGAAAAATTAAGTAAGGCTGTTTGATGCATAGAGCTTGAAGTTCAGAGATACATCTGGCAGAAGTAATGGTGACCAAGAACATAGTTTTCCAAGAAAGAAACTTGAGGTTGCATGAAAAAGCTGGTTCAAAAGGAGCCGTAGTCAATGCTTGCAGGACTAAAGACAGATCCCATGGCTGTCTAGGTTTTCTAAAAGGGGGTTTAAAATGATTTATGCCTTTTAGAAAAGTCTTGCATAATTTGTGTGACATAAGAAAAGAGTCATAGACACCATTGTGAAAATTAGATATCACGGCCAAATGAACTCGAATGGTAGATGCAGATAGGCCAGATAAACTGGACAGGTACTGCAGTACTACCTGCACTGGCGCTGGAAAAGGGTCTATCTCTTTTTCCTTCAGCCAAATGGTAAACCTTTTCCACTTGCTGAGATAAGTAGTTCTGGTGGAAGACTTACGAGATGCAATAAGAATGTTACATACTGGGGAAGAAAGATCAGTCTGCCTGGCAGCCACTGGAAGTGGAGGAGCCAAGCTGTGAGCTTCAGGCTGTTCAGGTTGGGGCGAATCAGGTTCTGCGGATGGGAGATCAAATCCAGAGTTGGATCGAGAATCCATGGTTGATCTAGCAGGTGAGGCCATAAGAAGGGGAACCAAATTTGCTGAGGCCAATATGGTGCAATGAGGATTATCTTGCTCTTCAACCGGCGGGCTTTCTTCAGGAACTGGGGAATGAGAGGGAGGGGGAAAGGCATAAAGCAGACCCAAGGGCCAATCGTGGACTAGAGCATCCCTGGGTGACTGTCCCTGAGGGGGAATCAGGGTGAAGTAATTGCTGAATTTCTAGTTGGTTGGGGATGCAAAAAGGTCGCAGCAAGGGAAACCCCAGCGGTTGAAAATCTCCGCTAATATAAGATGATTCAGAGACCACTCGTGTGGTTGCAGAATGCACCTGCTCAATCTGTCTGCTATCATGTTGGAACTCCCGGGAATGTGCATTGCTAAAAGAAAGTGGTTGGTAGCCATCGCCGATTGCCATATTCTCATGGCCTCCTGACAAAGTGGGTAGGATTTGGTTCCGCCTTGTTTGTTGATGTACCAGACTACAGTCATGTTGTCCGATTGTATTGCAATAGTCCCTGATGGAAGGAGGGGATGAAATGCTTGCAATGCTAGAAGCACCGCCCTCAGTTCTAGGACATTTCTATGCAGATGAGCCTCTAGGTTCGACCACGTGCCTTGGACTTTCTTCCCCTGAAAAAGCCCCCCCCCATCAGGGAGGCGTCCGTGGTCACTGTAGCTTTGGGCTGTTGGGTTGTCAAGGAGCGAGACCATTGTGATGGGTTCTGCGACATCCACCAAATCAAGTCTTGTTTGCATCTCTGAGTCACCCGAATCTGGGATGAGAGAGGAAACTGAAAAGGGTACCACTGGGTGAGTAGTGACCATTGTAAAAGCCTCATGTGAAACCTCGTGAGGGGGACAATGGTGATGGAAGATGCCATGGAACCCAACAGCTGGAGAACAGAATGTGCTGTTGATCTTTCCCTTGAGATGATGGGTATGAGTTCTTGTTTTATTCTTAAGATTCTGTGCTCTGGAATAGATGCTGTGCAGTTCTTTGTATCCAACAGGACCCCAATAAATTCAATGGATTGGGATAGGGATAGGTTAGATTTTTGCCTATTTATAGTTATACCTAACCTTTCTGCGGTGTGACGAGAGTATGCCAAGGCTTTTTCCAAAAGATGTCTGGTGGGGGCGGTGATGAGCCAGTCGTCTAGGTATGGAAACACCCAGAATCCTTGCAGTCACAGGTGAGCTGTGACAACTGCCATGCACTTGGTGAACACTCTGGGGGCTGCAGAGTCCGAAGGGCAGTACTCGGAACTGGTAATGACTGGCTCCTGCACGGAAGGGAAAAAATCTTCTCCATGGTCTGCCCACCTTTATGTGGTAGTACGCATCTTGAAGAGCTATAGAGCACATCCAATTACCTGCCTCCAAGAGTGGGAGGATAGACTGTATTGTGACCATCCAGAATTTCTGTACTTCTACGAATTTGTTTAGCACAATGAGATCCAAAACTGGTCTCCAGTCCCTGGTCTTTTTTGGCACTAAAAATAATCTTGAGTAGAATCTGGATCTTATCTGGTCTGGTAGGACTATTTGGATGACTCTTTTTCTTAGCAGCTTTGAAATCTCTAATGCTGCTTCTACCCTTTGACTGGGTGGAACGTCGGGTAAGCTCCTTAGTGGGATGGGACAAAGATCAAAGGGAATATGATAACCTCTGGTTATTATCTCTCATACCCAAGAATCGGTGGTAATGGTTAGCCAGGCAGAAGGGTACAAAGAGAAATGACCCCCAACTGCTTCCAGAGGAAAGCAGTTGGGCCGCTCTTCAGGAGTGATGGTAGGACTGGCCAGAGAAAGAATCTCTGGAACCCTGGTTACGCGGACCTCCGCTGCCCAGAAAGGGGCGTCTTTCATATGAGTTTTCCCCTCTGCCTCTAGGGGAAAACTCGGTGCGTGTGTTACGGAAAGAACCCTGAAACTTTTTGTGCCACATCTTCCCACTCTTCTGGTTTCTGGAGAAAGCCCACTGACAGGAAGAATAGCAGACACCCACGGCAGAAAGGGTCTTACCATCCTGTTTACACTTAGCCAGTGTGTCTTTAACCTTGGGTCCAAACAATGAAGAGGCTTCAATGGGAGCATTCAGTAAGGAAGCCTTGAAAGGTTCAGCGAAATCACACAAGTGCATCCAGGCATGCCATCTCATGACTATGCCTGCACCCGCTGCTCTAGCTGCTCCTTCTGTTGCATAAGAAATCAGATGCATGGAGGAGTTAGAAATTGATTCAAGGGTGGCTAACTGTGATGCCACTTTGTCCCTGACCTCATCAGACACAGCTCTGGCCAAGGTTTCAGTAAGCTCAGAAATTAAGTCTCTTTGAAGCCTGGTAAAATGTGCCATAGAATTCAGGGACCTAACTGCAAAGGTCGCTGATGCAAAGGTATGCTTCCATAATCTGTCCAGCTCCCGGGACTCTTTGTTGGGCTGGTGGACAGTCTGGCTTTCTTCTGCCAGAGCCTTCTTTGTTGCGGACGCCACCACCAAGACATCTACAGGAAGACCTTTGGACCAGTGAGGCTCACTATCTGGAGAGGGCAGGATTTTATCTGGCCTGTGGGGAATGGCGTCAACGGCATCAGGAGCCTTCCATGCACACTGCACGATGAGCCGGACAAGGTCATTGGCAGATGGAGTAACCCAAGAGGTAGGGGGCCAGGCACAAAAGGCCTGCAGGAGCACAGATTCTTCAGAGGTCAGGTTAAAGGGCTGACAATCACCTCTCTGCTTAAGTATTTCGAGGATATCTCCAAAGGATACCTCAGAGGGTGACCAAGGGGACCCTTCCCCATCATCAAAGTCTGTGTCTTCTGTGAGGGACTCTTCTGGGTTGGCCACATGCTTCTTCTTACATGAACATTTGCGATGAACTTCCTCAGGGGGAGAATCTGGAGAAGACAGTGCAAAAGGGGCCTCCAGTGGGAGTGTGTCCTGAGGTCTTTGTACCCGGTGTCTGACAGAGGTGTCTTGTGTAAATTGCGGTCCAGAGGAGGATGGGGGCACTGATAGCACAGGATCGCCAACAGACGCAAGAGCCTTCTCCATGAGTTGGAAGGCTGGTCCAACCGAGGAGGTCATGCCTCGCTCAAGTAAATCAGCCCGCCAACTCGGAGTCCCTGGATAGCTGTGAAATACAGGGGTACGTATGTCACAGCTAGCATCCACAGCAGTGACTGGAGTGACAAGTCTCTCCTGTCACAAAGGCAACTGCGACTCCTTAGTGAGGTCCATGAAAGGAGCTGAAGTGAGGGAAGTCTGTGCCACAGCAGGGGGCTCAAAGGCAATGAAGGAGGAGAATAAGTAGGAGTCCTTGGAGAAGGGTGATAACCTCCAAAGGAAGAGTAGTTCATGGAGGGTTGGATACCTCTGGCCAAAAGCAATTGATCCACAAGGTGCACCACATCATGTTCCGAGAGGCTTCTAGTGGGTCTCATAGACATAGCTGAAGGGGAGTCAGGTCTATCCAAGGATGCAGGAAACTTGGTGCCAACAAAGGGGTCTTTGGACGGTGCTAAAATAGGCGTCTGTACCGAAAACAACGGCGGCGTTAAGGCTTGTACTACTGGTGTCTGCACTGAGGAGATCCTCGGTGCCGAAGGTAAGATCTGCACCAACGAGGTTGGTGCCAAAGTGGTAGTTGCACTATGGTAGGTGCTGAAAGAGTGTGTGTGTAAAACGAGGTGGTCGGTACCGAGAGAATAGTCAGTGCCATGAAAATTGTCGGAGTTGAAGCAGGAGGGAGTAGGAACAGTCATCGACGCCAGAAAGGTCTGCATAGAGGAAAACATTGGTGCTGGTAAGGTAGTCTGAACCAAGGGGCCCCTCGGTTCCGATGAGGTATAGGGCACAAAGCTCGGTGCCAAAGTAATGGGTGGTGCTGAAGGCTTCGGTGCCGAAGATCTAGGCAGAGGAAATCAAATCTGAACTAGAAAGTTTGGCCTTCTTAGGTCTCAGTTCTTGGTTGTCCCCAACAGGAGATGACGGGAGAGACTTGGCCTTCTTGTGTTCATCTCTTTTTTTTATGGGAATTAGAAGGGGTTGAAGCTTCTAACCCAGAAATAGCCTCTGAAAAGGAAGATTTAAGTAGTCCCTTTAAAATCAGTTTATTTTTCCTTTCCACCAAAGTCCTGTTAGAAAAATTAGCACAAATCCCGCAAGGCGGGTCAACAGTCAAGTAAGACATACCCAAACAGTAAATACATAACACATGAGCATCCAAAATAGGCAATTTATGCCCATAATCCACACATCTTTTAAATCCTGGACCACCTTTTTTCTCTGCCATGATAGGAGGAAGAAAGAAAGGAAGAATGTACCAACAATGGTACAAGAAATACCCGAAGGTAAAGCAGGAAAGATTTTACCAACAATGGTAAAGGAGTTACCTCACGGTAAGAAGAAAGAAGGTCTTGAATAAAACAAAAAAGAGTTGCTAGATGCGATAGGGTAAGAGATAATGTATTATCAAAGAAGTTTACTTAGCGCAAGAGAAGTGGCTTGACACAACTGAATGGCGACGTGGCAAATGAAATCTGAGGTAACAGGGAGAGAGAAATTGTGGGTAAGAGTTTAGCTCGAGAGTTTGTGGGTGTCGTGAGCTTGGAAGATGGCCGGCTTGGTTCTGAGGTCGGAACCAATAACTCCAGGCGTAAGGAATGAACAAGGATTAACAATATCAGATCATGTTTTTCTCTCCTTTTATGTCTTTTCACCCTACACACTGAAAGGAACTTGCCCTTTTCCATCCAAATTACATCCCTAAAAAATTAGAAAAGAAACTCCATACCCCTTCTTAGAGGAAAAGTACAAGAACATCTCAAGAAAGCTCACACCTGTTCAAGCTTTATAGATAAAGATTAAAACACTTTTTTACCTCCATCTTACTTTAAGCTGCTGGCAGTAAGAGGTTATTAAATCATCAGCAGCATATACCTATAGCTCATTTTAGTGTATTACACTTCATGTACACTGCAAATGTATACATTTTGTTATTGTTAAACTATTTTCAGTTTGTAGTTCAATAGCTAACAACTTGTATAGCTTAATGTATCTTTCCATTTATACATACTGCCTTAGTAATATATCCTTTCATTTGTTTGTACTGTACTTTTCCTTTTTAATATTAATAAACTGTGGGTCCAGGGAACAGTGCACTTACCTGGTTAAATCACTCAGTAAAATATGTATAAGGCAATTCTTATGAAAATGTTTTCCTTTACTACACTTTTGTGAACGTGTTGCTCAAACAAGATAATGCAGAATGACCATTATGGAGTAATTAACGGCAGTCTAGGTGGTGCATGTTTCTTTATGTAATGAAACCAAGGAAACAGCATTGCACAGTCTACAACTAATTTACAGCTTAAGCAGTATGTGGCAATGGATCACTACAGCCCTGAAGATTGCTTTATCAGCTATTCAGGTTCAGCTTTAAACCAAAAGTTTGTAGTCTGTGAACAGCACCTACACTGACACACTAACAGAGAATCAGCAGTTGGGAGCCATACTGTTAGTAGTTGTAATGTAGCATGGGCAGATATATTAGCTACCACACACAGTAAAATGACTGCTTGGAAGTTAGCTAGGTGAAAGCTAATCTAAAAGAACACAAGGCCTCATGGGATGTGAGTTATAAAACATGTTCAGAAGCCATATATAGGACAGTAGCACGGGGTCATAACACATGTTAGAAACCACATAAAACCAGTAACACGTCAAGGAGAATGAAGATTTTTAACTATGTGGATACAACACCAGCATACCTCTCAACTGTACAGGTTTTTGCAGAATGTCCAGATTTTTGCCTCATATTTTTGGTCTTTTGTCCCATAAAATTGTGGTTTTCTGGCAAATCACTGGCAAATCATTGAGAGTTGAAGTCAGAAAATAACAGACCTTTGAGTTTCAGACTTCAAACCCTTCAAAAAAATTCATGCTAATGCAAAACCTGATATTATATCAACTTTCTAAGTTTGTAAGAGCAATATTTAAAAAAAACAGTATCCCTATTTTTGGGCTTTTGTCCAGATTTCTTGCTCTAAGAGGTTGAGAGCTATGAACACTAGGCAAAGACAGAAGCTACATTTGGTAAGAAATGACTTCCTAGATAAGAATTAAATAGACAGAAGCTGTTGTATTTTATATAGGTCCAAAGTGCAGCATTGTGTGAAATATACATATTGAACATATGAACAATAACACACCCATCTATGGAACTGTGCAGCTAAATGACACTAGATTAGTGCATCAAAGAAAAGTTGATGGCAAGCTCTGCCTAATTTGGTTTACTATTTAGGAACTTATTATGTGGTCATTTTTCCAATAGTGAGTATAGATACACTGCTTTTTCATCTGCAACACTTGATATATGCAAAAGCATAAAGAGACCCACCTTGATGTTTTCAGTCACATTATACTTTTATGGTTACAAGTTTTAAGCCTAGACAGACCCACCTTGATGTTTTCAGTCACTTCATACCTTTATAGTTACAAGTTTTAAATACTAGCAAGATAAAAGCAGCATATGAACAAAATATGTTTTTTTTTCTAAGCATCTGGAGTGAATTATAGAAATCTTTGATAAAGCCTCTTTTCCAGGATATTTTCAGGAAAGAAATCTCTGTTGGACTACTTTTCTTAAGTTTATGGAGTCTCTTATTAGGAATAGGAGGTCTTATGGATTCCACTACCACAAAAAGGAGGCCTTTTATTCATATACCAGTTTTAGTTGATTCTGTTCTGGTACTTACACAAGTTTACATTGTTTACATAATGAAATAAATGACAGGTGTGCATAATGCTGGTTTTAGCATAGCCATATATATTTCTCATGTCTTATCTTACATTTTATGTATTGCACTTGTGATGTTAAGGTTATAGTCAATTATTTATGAAATAAATTTTTATATCTGACCATTTTAATGTAAACATTGTAAATATCCACAGCTTAAAGGGAGTCTATATGATCATATCCAAAACAGAAAACCTGTAACTGATAAAGCAGCACTAAATAACTAGAAATTAGTAAACAAACTCTCTGCAAGTGATCATAGAAGGTAAGACACCTGTATATCCTCTCCTTACTTATGTAACCCCAATTTCCAGGACACAAACCTAGGGAAAAGGTAATATTTTAATTACACTGCATTTTATCCAGAGAGTGCTAAACACCAAAGTGCACACACAAAATGTAAAAATATTGCACTACAAGACTTGCTTTCTATTATAAATGTAATTTCTTGGTTCATCTTCTCAGTTTAAGTGAAAACGTTTACACCCATTTACTGCAGCCAGAACAAATTCTCAAAAATATTATATTATCCCATACAATGGAACTTTTTCTTTTGTTTAATAAATATTACAGTTTTACAGTTTGACAAGCTAGCATTCATGGAAATTGCAGAAAATACAATCCCCTATCCAGTACCCTGCATTTTCAATTCTCAGCAGCCTACATAAGGAAAAATGAGGTTTGGAACAGACCATTTTGTCCAGAGACATCTTCAAGGTGGGGTGTTAGTTAGAGTAGCAGGATTTGGGAGGATAGGGTTAAATAGGAATGGATGAGGTTTGGGAGGAAGTGAGGTAGGGAGGGGCTTAAAGGATGCTAGGCAAGTGTAACTGGAATAGGAGTCACATTTTGGTGTGAACTTGCAGTCTATTACAGAGTCTGGGGAGTCTCTGGGTCAGGAAGCTATCCTTCCAGCATGTTTTGTTCATTGTGATGACAAGGTTTAGATCCCTGGAGCATGTGGCTCTGAGGGATTGGAATTTCTTTAAGTGTAGCATGTCCAACAGCTCTGGTGGTCTGGGATCGCAAAGTTACCCAGGTTGTGGATAGGGATATTCAGGTGTGGGGTTTACTTTTAATATACTCCAGTGATAGTTAAATTTATCTTGGGTATTTGATAGGGTCATAGGAAGCATTGCTTCAGTTATGGCTGCTTTGTCATAGATAGGAGTGTCGGTGGTACATTCCTTCCTGGGTTGGCAGGATAGGTTGTCCTTGAAGATGTCTTGGAATGTATTATGTATTTTGCATGTTTTACATGTCTTTTTCTTTCTTGCATATTGTGTCTTGGAACACTGTGGCTGAAATTTGGAATAGGTGGGTATAAGGTGGAGCCTTCTCGTTCCTATTAGAGGGTTTAATTTTGTCCTTTTCTTTGTAGATGATGGTGTGCCGAGTTCCAGTGGTGAGATACAGTGAATTCGCAGATGATCATGCTTTGGTGTCAATTAAGTGGTGGGGTCATTGGGTGAGTAATCAGAAATGGATAGATGAAAAGGTAAGCACAGTGATCCGGAAGAAGAAGAAACTCGTGACTGTCCAGGATGATGAAGCACAACCAACTTTTTGTTTACTCTAGAATAAGTATTAATGTTTTATGACCTTGTTTGATTTGTGATACAGGATAATGTACAATCCATGGTAGAATTAAGAGTTCTATTATTTAATCATCATGGGATGCAGTGGTTTGTGTCATTTCACAGCTAGAGGTTCTCTAGTTCGATTCTAGGCTGGGGGCCCTCCTTGCATTTGTGTGGGTTTTGCTGGGTCCTCCTGAATATTCCTTCCATGTTGCTAAGTTGCTAGTTACTTAATATTGGATATATTTGTATGGGAAGACATATAGATCACATACGCTAGATGGTCGTCATAGTGAGAATGATTTTGCTACATGCTTAAATTTGGCTGCCTGTTTAAATGGAAGTCCTGATCACTTGGGTGGTGAACACTGAGGTCACAGATGGAGTACTGAGTGAGTAACAGTCAATTCCCTGATGGAAATGGACTTGAAAGGTAATGGTTTTGTTTTGTGGATGTTTTGAGTGCTGGAGAGGCTATAGGGTAGTAGGTAATTTTATTCAATGGTCATTAAGGCACATTACAGTTGGGGCAGTGGTGATATCTTGCAGATGTAGGGCATGTTTATTTTGGCCAGTTTGAGTGGGTTACTTTGTTAGGGTTAATAGTTGGTGTAGTTTATCAGTTTTGTTGCTTGTGGCTTTATTCTTTTGATAAGCCCTTGCGGCAGATGGCTAGGATGGGTTATAGGGATTTGTATTTTGATTATAAGTTTATAGGTGTGGGGGTGTACTTGTGGCATTTGTTATGGCTGTGGTTAGTCATTATGGAAAGGTGAGGGCCAGCAAGGGTAAGGATGGTTCTTAGGTGCTACTCTCGTATTGGATAGTTGGAGGGATGACAGGAAGGTTCGTGATCTATGATAGGGTTGCTGTTAAGGTTAGTTGGCAATTGCCCTTGTCTGATTTTAGGGGGCATTGGGTTAACATCAGGGAAGGATTAAGGTTTACTATCAGTCGTTTGGCCTGTTCGCCACTTTGGCTATGTATGTATAAGGTTTATAAGCTGGAGGGTTGAGTCAGTGGCTTGTGCGAGGGAGGATGATTGGAGGGACATGGAGTATTTATTTTACTTTTGGTGTTTGTGTTAGCTGATGTAGGAGGTTCATTGGGGTTGTTGGGGGATTATGGTTTGTTTCCAGTTGCCAACATGGAACTTACAAGGGCTGATGGTGGTTGGGCTGTTAACAATGCCATGATAATTGTTTAATCATTTCATGTTATAAAGGCTAGTTGACAATATCTGGATTGATATTGCACCTGCGTTAAAGAGATCTCATTGGTATTATGGTATGCAATTGGGTTTAATAACAAAATAGTATGGCTTGTTTTGTTGAGTTGCTAGAATGCCATGATGACTGTTGAACTTTTTTATTGCTTATAAGAGATAGTTAGTTTGATAGCAGAATTGCTAGACAATGGCAATTTAATGATACTATTTTGGTTGGTAGTGATGGGGGAGTCATTAGAATTGTTATTGCACTGGCATTAAGGAGAGCTCATTTTGTTATAACTGGACTGGGTGGTAAATAGGGTTGCAATGTTGCATGATGGCATGTAGTTGACTCTGCCTGTTTTTTATAATGCCCTTGAAGTCATTGCAGAGCTGCCATTGGTCATGAAGTGAGGATTATTTAACTCATGTGCAGTGCAATGCTAGGTTATCTTAGCATAGGTGAAGGGTCAGTATTTTGTTTTCAGTTTTTTCGGTAACTGTTTATTTTGTTATGTGATAGGGTTTTAGGAGTTAACTCTACCCACCTTGGTTAGTGGGGATGGGGTACACCGAATGATGTTTGGCCAGATGCCGTAATGGTGTTTAGTTTGTTGGAAGTGTGCCGCAGAGAGGGGGAACAGCCCAGTCAGGTTGGTGGGCAGAGAAGAGGGGCAGGCCTGCCCTCTTCTGTTCTCCCTCTGGTGCTGGATGGTCAATTCAATAAGTTTGAAAAGGAAAGTGAGCGGTTATGCTGCTTGAGTACATAAGTAAGCAGAGGAAGCTGCTTATTTGGTTGACAGTATAATGCAATAAATGGCAATGAAAGTGAGTGGTTACGCTGCTTGATAAGTATATAAGCAAGTGGGTGAAGCTGCTTATTGGAGTGATGGTATAATGCAATAAATGGTAATGAAAATGAGCAGTTACGCTGCTTAATAAGTACTGATAAATGGTAATGGAAGTGAGCAGGTACGCTGCTTCATAAGTAAGTGAGTGGAGGTATGGACGCTGCTTTCTGATCAGGATGAGCAGGTTTATGCAGTCCTGTCCTAAGATAATTTTACATGGATGTTATTTCACCTGTATCATGTTTGGTTGAAATGAATGAATATTGATTAACATTTACGTTTATGGAAATTTAATAAAGGTTGTCAAATATCTTTCAGTGTAATGTGTTTCTTGGAGGGGACCTAGACAACAGCAACTTATTTTTTATATACCTTAAGATTTAATAGCTAAAAAAGCCAGCATCTCTCCATAATAATCAATTACTGCATCAAACCAGTACAACTGTACTGACAGATGTCAATATATAGATCACATAATACAAATAAAGTTGGTTCTTCAACCAGCAATGAAAGCCCTCATGTGACTAATAAAGAGTTAGAAAATCTGCATCCCATTAATCTGAGCCGAACATTAAGCAAGAATAGATATCAAGAGAGAGAGTCACATCTTCAAAAAAAGCAATGCTGATGACATCATTAGAGGACAGCATGAGTGAGCTTGGCAAGTTGTTCAAGATCCTCAGCAAAAGACATACCCACATCTGTAAATAAATATCACAACAAATATGCAATGAAAGATTTTCAACACAGAGTTATTGTATCCACAAATATACATATGTATAACATGCAAAAAGTATTAGAAGCTCAACAATGGGTAACTGTTGTATCCACAAATGTACATACGTATAACATGCAAAAAGTATTAGAAGCTCAACAATGGGTAACTGTTGTATCCACAAATGTACATACGTATAACATGCAAAAAGTATTAGAAGCTCAACAATGGGTAACTGTTGTATCCACAAATGTACATACGATAACATGCAAAAAGTATTAGAAGCTCAACAATGGGTAACTGTTGTATCCACAAATGTACATACGTATAACATGCAAAAAGTATTAGAAGCTCAACAATGGGTAACTGTTGTATCCACAAATGTACATACGTATAACATGCAAAAAGTATTAGAAGCTCAACAATGGGTAACTGAAGTATAAATCTCAGAAAAAAAAAGTTCCTATTTCAGGACCAGAGATAGGTTTAGTATAAACACGGAATTCTAGTACATTTATTATAGACTAAAGCTTGATTTTCAAATATCTTGACTGACAGAAGTAATTTGCAGTGGTATGGTGACAAATCATGACTCAAAAATGCAGTCTAAGACTGGAATGCATGGACTCTATACAGCACTTCTGCTCTCCTTTCCACTTCTCCATATTTTATTTCATTTTTGTGAATGATTCTGAGAATACACATAAAATGTTTCATAAATCACACCAAAATTATAAACAAATAAATACAACTTACCCAGTACTTCAGTCAAACCGGAAACCTTCTGTCCATAGATATCTGTTTTATTCCAAGCATATGTGTAGACCAAGTTTGGTCCTGCAGGAAACAGTTTCTGGAATAATCTTCCCTCGACAATAACTTTTAGATGTACTTTTGCAAGCCCATTGGGAACACTGGTATGAGTCATAATAATGCGTAATAATGACTTGTATCCAGGTGCTCGGGTGCTGAGGTAACTGAGCTTCACAGAGGTAGATGGGATAATAATATCTTCCTGTACAGCCTACAAAAATATGTTAGCATTAATAGCATTAATGACCAGTATACGTACAAGTGTTCCCACAATCTCTTATCCTAGAAGAGTACTGTAAAAATATAAGCATAGCTAATGTTATTAATGCTTTTGTACGAATAGCACAAGGTTTGCTGGCACACAGTACACATTAATTTTACAAATAAAAAGTAACTCTTTATGGTAAGTTATATTAATAAGAACATTTAGTGGCCCACTTCAGTGAGTTCCTGTGATCATTTTTTTTATCATCACTATTTGTCCATCTTCTGACCCTTTTTAATGTTTAGTCCAATACAATGACCTATACTATTTTCAAGTAGTTGTCCTCTCTTAATTGTACACACTCACTCATTTACTTTTCAGAACAGGATCTTTGGAAATAGTGATATACTACTATTATGAGGTTCAGGTAGTGAAACAAGGGACCTGCAAGTTAAAAATGTCATTGAGGTACCTTGATGGATTTTTTCTTTAAGATTTTCTTTCTTTCAAGAAAAAGAGAGGAAAAATGTTTCCTGTGTGACGTAAGAACCAATGTCGATCGAATAAGTTTCCTAAGAAGCAGCACAAATTTCTTAATTGTTTGTTTGTCTTTTCGGCTTTTCCTGGTTAGGGTTCGCCACAGTGGGACTCCGGTCTGCTAATGATTGGCAGTAGATTTTTTTATGGTGCAGAGTTGCCAGCCCGACGCCCAACCGAAGGCACGCCCATTCACCCATGGCTTTCAGAGGCCACATACAAAAATGCAATTAAAAGGTCTTGAATGGGCATTTGTCCAAAATGAGGATTTTATATCTGGGTAAGACAAAACTCCCATACCACATACCTTGCTAATACTCAATCACCTCCAAGGCTGTCACTAGTCAGACAAAAAGCAGGCACTGTCTTTTTATTTTCTAAATGACTTCAGAATGGCAAAACTGCATTTCTTAAACAGTGTGCTTACATTTCTCTGATTTAGGTGCTAGAGCTTTAGGAAAAAAAATATATCTCTGATCTGCAGCTCAGTTGGGTAAAGCTTATTTGGGTACAGCAGGTGTCCATTACCAAGACAGCAGTGTATGCTTATTTATATTATCTTTTAATAGTCATGGGATTCAGACCCTGTATTACTTGTTTTGTTGTACTGAAATACTGATAGCAAATCCATAGCCATTAAACATGTAGTCTGCAATCTTGTGTACAGACATGTACACGCACACATGTTTTTTGCTTTACTTCATGCCCTGCTCCCATATCACATTTTTGACACCCCAAGACATCATTTTCCTCAGACCAGCACCCAGTACCCCATATCAATACCAGGTCTACCAGCTTGTCTCCTAGACCCTGTAGATACTCTGATATCCCTGGTGGCAGTCATGGACCCTAAGGGTGTCCAGGGTCCCCAGCTACCTCTACTTCTATCCTGGGGGTTGTTTCTGTTAGATGACCTAACCACTTCCTGTCACACCTCCCACAATTATTGATTTATCTGAGGGCAGATCCTTTATTTGGACCACATCCTGTGTAAGGAAACATAATCAATGAATGCTGTCTCACCTGGAAAGGGCACGCCCATCCTTCCCTGCCACTCTGTTTAACAGTCTATGCCACCAGATTAGCTCCAAATGTTCCACGATTATGTTAATCCTTGTATTAGGTCTCAAGTACAAATGATTCTCCCTTCCTTCACTAGATGAGACCTACATAGTACATGAAGCTCTTTCTTGTTTGCAGGAATCTATTTATAAGTCATTCAGTCATAGAATTATAGGAAATACAAGGTAATTGAGTCTTCTGATGATTTATGCCTTGCCAATACCTACCATTAGATTGAACCTCTTTTTCTGAGGACAGCCAACCCAATACAAGCCAGGGATGAATTTGTAAATATTCAGCCAGTTGTGCAGTTCCCATTTAAAGGAAAATGATGTATCACACTGTTTAACCTGTAGTGCGAGTCTATTCCAGAGGTGGGGAAGGCAATGTGTCATGAACCTATCTTCTATTTACCTGGTGATGAAGACTTAGATCCCTGATTTTGCTGTTTGTGGAACTATTTGATCTCAGACTACTTGATTCCTAATGGCTCAGAAGGCAAGAAATAAATCTCCCCTCAGTAGTCTGTGGGATACTGAATAAAAAAGGGACAGTGTTTCCAGTCTATTCTAGTAGCTTATGATTTTTAAGTCAGTGATGATCTTAGTTAGAAACCTTTCTATTTTATTTTAGCATGTTCAGAGAGGTACATCTCACAGGGGACACTGTATTCAGTAACTGGACTAAGCAATACTAAATATAATGGGAGGATAACCTTTTTGGATCAGGAAGATACCCCCATTGGCAATCAGCTGTGCTAAGTAGGACTGCCTGATTATGTCATTACATGATGATCAAAGGAGAGGGAATTATCAATTCACATAACCAACATTCTCATTTTCAAGTGGGGTACTGTCTATGTCATATGCTGGAGAATGGATGTTTTAACACATCTGACTATGTTATACTTTTTAGTACTCAAATTAAGCCTGTTATTAGCACACCAGATGTTTGTAAGTGTACGTTTTTGTTTCAGGGATTGGGTGTCAGAAGGTTCTTGACAATGATCCCCAATTTATAGTCATCTTCAAACCTAGTTAGTCAGAGTGCACATTCTGTGGTCTGGAAGTCAGAAAAGTAAATACCAGACAAAGATGTCTGAGCAAAGAGTCCTGCAGATCACCATGGGTTACCTTCATACTCTCTGATAAGGTATCTGCTACCTGCATAATATGGGTTCTGTCCTTTAGCCAATTTTCTATCTATATTACCAGATAGGGATCTATCTGTAATGCATTTAACTTACTGTGTTAGCAGGTGGTAAAGTGCCATAGGCCTTGGCTAGGTTAAGCTATGCCATGTGAACATTATGGCCAATGTCCATAGCTTATGTTACTTATTCAATGAAGTTAAACACATTTATAAGTCAGGATTGATTCTTAACAAAACCTAACTGCTGTGTGTCTAACCTGATGATATTTTTGCAATTCCTGGGGTCAGATGTGGGGCCACCTTTGTGGAGTGGCATCATCATTGCTGTGTGCCAGATTTCTGGGATGAAATCTGTGGCTAAACTCAGGATAAACAGTGTAAGTGGTACTTATACCAGATTTTGCTTTGTACTGTTTATTTAACAGCCAGTTATATTATTAAACGGCCAGATATATTATCAGACGTCATGCAGGAACTATGTCTATTCATCTTCGAAAGCACCTTTAGGGCATTATCCTCAGTGATGATGAGGTTATGAAGGCTTCAGGGTCAAAGAATATTAGTTTTGTAACACCTGGTTAACCCCTCATTTTTTACTGTGAAATATTTACACAGTTTACATTTAAAATTCTATATTGAACTAATGTGTATGATTTTTAGTGTAGAAAAGTTTAGCTTCTGGAATGTTGGCAAGTTAACCAGTTCATGCTATGTAATGCTCTCAAATACCACATTTTTTCAGTTTAGTGAGTTTATTCCTTATTCTGTGGGTCTCCCGTTTTCCCATTAATGCACCATGTTGTACATTGAGCAATGAGCATCTTTCAGTCCTCATTGTTTCTGTAGCAGGTATGGGTTTTACGAGCTCAGGTTGGTAGCCCAAGGCCCAATCCTCCTCAGAGGGTACACCACACACATTCACATACACATACTCACACCCAGGGCCAATTTAGACTGCCCACTCTACCTATTGCATGTCTTTGGAATGTGGGAGGAAACCAGAACATGCAAAGGAAACCCACTCAAATACAAGGAGGACATGCAGACTCCGCACAGAAGGCACCTCAACTGAGAATCAAACCAGAGAACCTCTTGTTGTAAGGTGACAACACTAACCGCTACACCACTGTGCTGCCCATCCTATGGGTAGAATTTATTTATTTAAGATCTACTATAGCAAAAAAAAAAAAAAAAAACAGAAAGTAATAATTTAATGCTTCAAAAGTTAAAATAAGGTCACTTCTGAATCTATGGTAAATTATATAAATATATATATATATATATATATATATATATATATATATATATATATATATATATATATATATATAAAACCATAACACAGCCAAGCATGTTGAGTGTCATTTACTAAAATTAAAATAGATGCATAAATAATAATTCTTACATAAAAATATATTATGTTCAAGTAAATATTCAGTTATATGTGTTAACTATATATATCCATTCTCTGTTTACCTGGTTAATCCAGTTCATGTGCATGAGACAACTATAGCCTATATCTGCATTCAGTGTGAATAATACAGTAAAACTATTTCTGCATGGGATACCAGCTCATAACAGGGTGTACTTGTATGCACTGACTAACATGCATGTACACACACACACACACACACACACACACACACACACACACACACACACACAAGAAAAATTTGAAGAACTGCTGATTCACTTACAGCATACATCTTTGTGTTGTGGGGGAACACTGGAGCACCTGGAACACCACATGCTGATTTAAACAGGATACACAAATGATGTTAGCTGAAGACCAAGCTAAGAGGCAATAATGTTAGCTGGTGTGCCCACATTACTGCAGCACAAATCTAACTATTTATGAAGAAACTGTGAACTTATTTTGCTAATAAACAGTTTCAAATGGTGCTTGAGGAAGGGAATGCAAAACATAAGCATAACACCATAATTATAAAGTGCTATTACAAATGTATTAGAAACTCTAACTAATAATGTAATGCAGTTAAAGTAAAACAAATACTAGCAACAATAATGCAGAGTTAAATATACAAAATATGATTGTGGGATAGATACCTCCATGGAAAGGTACACTAGTGTATATTGTAATATAATAGTAGACAGAGATATAATAAGATGATATACATTGTGTGACAAACAGTGGCTATGGATTTGCTATCAATATTTCAGTGCAACAAAATGAGCCATGCAGAGTCTGAACCCCTGACTAATATAAGAGAATATACAAAGGGTCAAAGGGTAATAGGCCTTATGAGTGTATAGTAAGTGTACACTGCTGGCGTGATAGTGGGCAACATCTGCTATACACAAATAAGCTTTGTATAAGACAACTACAGATCAGAGATATAATTATAGTTCCCCCAAATTTTACCCACTTAATACTAGAGACTTCCAGAGCAGTCTTAACAGTAATTAAAATTTGATCAACATTACTTTGCAGATGCTCATTTGCACATACACACATATGCAAACATACACACACACAAAAGTTTCTGTAATGGGAGGGAGCTGGTAACTTTCCAGCAGCAATGCCCTTCCTTTCCAGTTTTACAATAATGCATCTGCCATTTAGTCAAAAAAAATTACTGTTCACCCCTAAAATAAACTAATATTTAAATATTCAAATGGTAGCAATTAGCTATGAGCAGTCACTTTCATCATTCAGCTACAAGTCCCAGTAAATGTAAACCACTAAAGTAATAAGTAAAACATGAGCCACAAGCACTCAAAGTTATAATATGAAACTGTTTAGCTGAAATAAACAAGTCAAGCTATTTATTTTCCAAACAAAAATATCAATAGTACAAAACTTAAAGAATTGCAAATAACAAAAAATGCTTAGAAAAAATATATAACATCTGAATTAAACACCGAGTGCTCACATTTCACAAGATGGGTATCATATTGTTTCAGATTACAATAAAATGTGTAAGCTTCAGCTTAAATGTTATTATATTACTTCCTATGCACTCACACATACAACACAAAAAGACATGTTTTTCACAATATATGAAAACAGTATTAAATTGCTGAAACTCTTCAGAAGTATTTGACTTCTGAAAACTCTGAGTAAACTATAAATGAAACGGTTAACAAACAACTTAACATTGAGAAGAGCATTGAAATAAAAGATGAAGTAGTAAAGATGCAGATGGACAGCCATCTCAAGTACAACAAATAAAACCTAAGCCACATGTATTCAGAATTAAATAAAACTCTTTCTTTAAGTATGATGAAGTATTTTCTTTCCAAACAGTACAAAAAAATAGCAGAAAGAATTGAAAATAAAACATTCAAACAAACAATGCTCAGAAAAATATATATGTAATAAATGACCCAAAACCATCTGGTGCTGACTAAAAAATTATTGTGCATTTACTGCTTCTAGCTTTTAAGTTCAAAAGGAATTTTCAGAAATTTAACCTGCAGTATAAAACAGCCTTGAATTTGGGGCTAAGTGTATCTGTCAAGAGACATAGGAGTAACTCCAGTAACTTTCTGGAATACAATCCACTCTATTTATAAGTGAACAAGCCAGATTTTCTTTAGTTCTAGTTTGAATTTTTGAAGACACTTTCATGTTCTTATACTTACATGCTTCTTATGATGAAGAGTTCAACAAGCCATATGTCCATAAAATGCATTATAATCACGTGACCTTGCCAGTATATTCAAACAGAAACTTTGCAATAGTACAAGCATAAATGAAGCAAGATTTACTTCTATTTTATATCTGTATTACATTTTTCAGAGTAGCTGATGCAGTTATATATCATTTTACACTCCTTTCACATATAAATGTTACTGAAAATATACCTACAGTGCAACTTATTTTACTTTTAAACAATTGTTTATAAGCATTAATTGTATATAGCTCCTATAGAGCTAGTTTACTTTTATGCATTTCCTTAAAGAATGTAATATTTTCCCAGTTTATTAAAGATTTCTTGACAAACTACACTAAGGAAAAGTGGAAGACTGATTTATGTAACTGAAGAGAATAACAATGTATACAATATAGCAAAGGATAATCATATAGTGACCATCTGTTTCATCTACTATTACTGCTCTACTTACATGAATATTATCCTTGCCATAGATATTGTTAATGTTCTGCTTGCATTCAGTTTGACCTCTGAGGTCTAACACTGTCAGGGGCTGCAAGTGAGTTTTTGAACTGAACCCGTACATTCCCTTCTTATATTGCTTTTGTTTTCTGCTCCTGTTAAGACAGGGCTTTATGTATGAACCACGTTACTTGGCTGCATGTGGTTTTACAGTTATTGTTTCTATTTTTATTCTGCAGTCCATTTATATATTTTATCTGTTTTTGTGCAAACTGGCATTATTAGTCTTCAGTGTTTATCTGCAATCTGTCTACTGATTGTAGTTGAGGTATAACTGAACTATTATTAGAATGTTATTGCTAAGTAATTCTGCTGCCTAGTGTTTGCTATATACCCTGAAAGTCATTGATATTATGTTTATTTCAATGAGGTTGTCTAACTCTGTTACAATTTTTTCCTTATCTATTTTCCTTTAGTGTCTGTACACTGCAACAACATGGTGGGTCTGGTTTGTTCCACTCCCCATACTTGAAAGCACGGACACTCCAAAAATTAGAAACTTCAGAAAACTTGACTGCTAGTTGATCACCTCCACAGTCTCTCTGTTCTATCCAGGTGCTTACAACTGCTATTTTCAGATACACACCATGGGATTTTGTCTTGTAATCCTTTCAGTAGCACTAGCTATTGCTTTAAGCAAATGGGTATCTGTAGTGCCATTGGTTGAGCTCTGCATCGGTACTGGCAGCTGCACTGTACCACCCCCCCCCCATGACTTCCAAGTTATTCTTACCTTTTTTCATTCCTCCTTTACCATAATGTTTAAATTAGGCTGCATGTAAACTTATTTTAACACCCCCCTCCCCATTTTGTTAGTTACACTCCTTCCTTGTTAAATGTCTATCTAGTAGAGTATCTCCCTAGTCTAAATTCTCCTGATTTCTGCCTGCTTCTTTTGACTTTTGTATTTCTCCTAATTTCTGCCTGTTCCTTTTGACTGTAGGGCTCGCTCATATTTTACTTACCTGTCCTCCTGTTCCCAGGTCTCTCATTGCCTTTGTAGACTTTTTATTGCTTTGTCTGGATACTCTGCCCTTCCTCTCTCCTGTCTTCCATCTCTGTTCGTTACCCTTTAATAACATCCATTTTATCTACTTTCTGTGCTTCCCACCACTGGTTATTCTTTCCCTAGCTGGCTCTCCTTCTCTACCCTATCCTGCTGTGCTGTTATACCTTCCTATACCTCAGATTTTCTCCCTCTGCATTAAATCCATACTCTTCTGCCTCTCTGTATCACCTCCATAGCTCACTAATTGTTTTTATTAGGGAATCTTGTAGTCACTCACTGTGGGTATAGACCTGCTACACTCGGGCTCACTTCGTTCCCCTCCCACCCCCCTATATTATTTCTTTCATTCCAAACCACTTGTCAACTCCTCCCCTTCCAGTTCCTCCCCAACACTGCACCTCACTTCCTGCCTCTATCAGAAAAATCCCTCCCACCTCCCCCTCTCCTAGTACATCTCCAATCCGACACAGCTACAAATATCACCCTTATATACAGCCCACCTTTCTTACACTAATTAACATGTACTGTACACATCCAACCCAGCTACTAAAACCATCCATCTACACACTAATAGTCTTCAACCTACTCCTTCTTTCCAATCTGTCCTCCTATCACATTCAGCTTGATAACCATACCCCATCCCCATGGCAAAAAGAATCCACAGCTAAGCTCATTAAACTGAAAAACTTCCCTATATCACCATCCGAACTTACCACACCCCAACCTTTCCCTTACTCATGCAACAAACCAACCATAAAAACTAACCCTCTTTTCACAAAAACAAACTAAAATAATTCACAAATTTACCAAACTCTATCTACACCTACTCCAAAAACTCACTTGTAGTGGAGATGTCCACCCCAATCCAGGACCCAAAACACAAGTCAACCCTAACTCAAATCAGCTAAATCCCCTATACCACAGACCATCCTCAGCTCTCGGCTTCCTAAACATTAATGCTAGAAGCATACTTAAGAAAATCCAGGACCTACATGCCCTATTGGCACTAATCAAACCAAATATTGTTGTGTTAACTGAAACATGGCTCAAACCAAAACATCATAACAATGGAATTACCACCCCTGGCTACAATATTATCTGCAAAGACAGAGTAGAGAAAAGGGAGGTGGTGTTGCAATAATATTCCAAAACCACCAAACCATAGAACAACTAGATTACAACTAGATTACAACGCCCAAGATGTCAAAGATACGGAACTAATCCTTGCCAGATTAAAAATAAACTCCAATAAACAGACAGTTATTACAGGTGGCTACATCCCACCAGGCAATCATATCACTCTAATGGAAAACCTGCTTAATTGGATGTCCAACTCCATTGAAACCATACTATTAGGAGACTTTAATACTGACTGGCTCAACTGCTCCATCCATAATCCCACTGCCTTTATAAACATCCACAGGTTTACCCAAACTATAACCACCCCCACTAGAATTGACAAAACATCCAATCACCAGTCCATCTTAGACTGGATCCTGGTATCTGACCCCAATCTTACACAACAATCTGGCTGTCTTCCAGATACCCTAAGTGACCATCATCCTGCCTACCTAATTAGGAACAAATCCCAAACCATCAGCCAACCTATCCTCAGAGTAGTTCATAACAAAAAGACCTTCATATCTACTGACTTCATCAATGCACTAAAAAACTGCAACTGGACTCCCCTAAAGCAATTATCTCTAGACAAAGCAGTTTAATACTTCAACACAACCTTCCTAAAAATCCTGGACCAATATGCACACTCCCACACCATTAGAATAAAAACTAATTATGCTCCATGGCTAACAAATCCCACTAAAACTATAATGAAAGAAAGGGACAACACCTGGTCTCAATATCATAAAAACAAAACCACTACCTTAAGACAAACTTACCTACAGCTCTGGAACAAAGCCAAAAAACATATCAAAATAGACAAATCTAACTACTATCAAAACCTACAAGAAAAAATATGTGCATAACCCCCAAACATTCTGGAACACAATAAATTGTATACTGCACCCAGGAAAGTCCACTACACCATCCTCTGTGCTACCAAATAGTCACGAAAACATACCCACACAATTTAATAAATTCTTCACTGAAACAGTCCAAACCCTTGCCAATCCCCAAAATAATACTACCCACCCCACAATACCCCCAGTTTTCAATTTCACCCCGTGTCCACCAAGGCAATTTCTAAACACCTTAAGAAACGTAAACCAACCACTCTAGCAGCTGATAAGCTACCAGCAGACTTCCTTCAAATATCAGCTGAAGCTATAGCCTATCCAGTCTCCATTCTCATTAACAGATCTCTGTCACAATGCAGAGTACCAGCCTCTTGGAAAACCTCCCATATCATCCCACTGCACAAAGGAGGTAACTCCTTAGAAATTGCCAACTATTGCCCTATAGCTATCTTACCACCGTTATCCAAAATATTAGAAAGAGTAGTTCATACTCAACTTATTCAATACCTCCAGAATAACAACCTACTCTCCATATCCCAGCATGGCTATAGATCTTCCCACAGCACCACAACAGCATTATTACCATTTACCAGCATAGTTAACCACCACAGAAACAAGGGGCTATTCACTTCTTCCATATTCTTAGACTTATCAAAAACCTTTGACATGATAAACCACAGCATGCTTCTTGCAACTCTATCTATCCTAAATATCAGTCCCTCCGCTGTATCATAGTTTAACAGCTATTTGTCAGATCAACAGCAAGCTGTCCTATGGCAAGACCAATTGTCCCCCCTGCTACCAGTAACTATACGAGTCCCTCAAGGGTCTATCCTTGGCCCTCTGTTTTCTCTATTTACTAACCAGGTATCTTCATCCTTACCAATTGTCTCAGTAGTACAATATGCTGATGACACCACACTTATATGTGTCGCCCCCACCCTAAGTGAACTACAAACCCTAACCCAAAACACCTTCACCGTAGCTGAAACCTGGTTCACTAACATCAAACTTCTTCTTAACCCCACAAAAAAACTAATTCTCTTTGGCCCAGGTAGATCTCCTCCCCTGAGCAAAAACTTCATCATTAACTCCAAAGAAAACATTCAAATTAGTCCTACCACACACACTAAACTGCTAGGCATATAGATAGACAATAACCTAAAATTCGACATTCACATAGCACAAACCATCAAGAAAGTCAATAAAAAGCTAGGCCTCCTCTACAGGAACAAACATTTTATGACTAAACATACCAAAGTTACCATTGCTAGGACTCATCTCTTGTCTACCCTCCTCTACGCCTCTCCCATCTTGATTAATCTACGCCAAACCAAACTAAATAAAATGGAATCTTGCTATAATAAGATTGCCAAGTTTGCTTTTGATGCTTCTTACAGGTCCCACCACTGTCTATCCCTACAACAGCTTAACTGGCTTGAGTTGCCTCATATACTCATGCTCAATCAACTCTCTATAGCTCACAAATTCTACCTCCTCCCTGAGTTAACCCCAGCACTTCAGCATTTAATACAGCCCCACATTCCCACTAGAACCCTACGATCTAACAGCCTGAACCTAATAACTGTCATCCAACATAAAAACAATGCTGGTAAATCACTCTTTGCCAGCACCATTGCCAAAACCTGGAACACACTACCAATCCATATAACTTCTACCACCTCCTTCAATCATTTCAAAAAAACCCTTAAAACCCACTACTTAACTAACTGGCTATGCTCACTCCAGGTTAATCCATACCAATCTAATTGTGTGTTACATGTTCAGATAAGTATAAACAGATTTGCCCTAAAAAGCTTGTAAACCCAGATACTGGTTAAAAAAAGAAAAAATATATATATTTTTTAAGTTTTTGACTAGGTACCTCAGTGTTTTTACTATGTATCTCAATGACTGTCTACTGTACTAACTAAAACTGTTAACTTCTAACCTATTATGTATTAAAATCAATTGTATGTTCTATATTTTGTTCTCTCATGTACTGCATTCTATTGTACTGTGGAGTTTTTCTCCCTGGGCCTCCGCTGAAAATGGACCTGTGTCCAGTCGGGCTTTCCCGGTAAACAAATGTAAATAAATAAATAAATAAAAATCTGAGAGCAAGTGGAAAATCAAAATCCTGGCAGAATTTTATCAATGAAAAGTTTGACACTGACAGCTAGTGGACAGATTAACCAAAGTCTGTGCAATTTCAGGGTTACTACTGTTTTGTATGATATATATTAAAGGAGAAAAGAGGGCAAATAAGAGTGAACATTTTAACGAGATTATGCCAGAGTAGTGAGCCACTATAGAGATAATCAGATACAGTTAAAAGATCAGATGAGACATGATGGAAGTCATCTGAAACTGGTGAATCAGCAGTCCAAAACTAAGAGGTAGTAAAGATTCTGAAGCAACTGCTAGGACATCAGGTGAGGGGTAAACAGGACTCTGCTAAGTGAAATATGGATAGGCAGCATGAAAGAACATATTGATGTGAGCAGGATGTATTTTGCTTTGACGTGATATACAGTATCATTACAAAAATTTTAAGAGAAGAGCTATTCTAATGCAATGTTTTCCTCTTAAAAAGGCATTACATACATTCTCATATCTGTCTACAGTTAAAAATGAATATTAGTCCCTTAACAGTAAATTAAGGATATGAGAAATGCAGATCTTAATACATCTGAAGAAGAATTCCTTAACTGCAGTAATATCAGAAACACAATAGGAGGGTGACTGTTACTGTCAGGTTTCACTTATACCCCTACAAACAGCAGCTTTTTGGCTAACATTGCTGTGTGTGCACATGTTAAACATATAAATGGTAATAAGCAACTTAATCAAAAACACAAACATCCAGAGGAGCACAGTATAGTCAGACCTCATGTGGACAAATAAAGTAACACAGATGAAAGGATCTGACTGGCCTGATTTCTAAGATGTCATGTTTGTGATGAATGAGTCCAGTGAATAAGGGGCTCAGACAGTTATCTTCTTTCAGAGGTATGTTATTAGATATTTCTTTTGGAATAAGCTCAGACAATTTATAATCAGTTTGGTCAGCACCACTGGAATTTCCTGGCATCGCAATGAGGCTAAAGAAATGGGGTTACTCCAATTATTATCTGCCATAATAGCCAATAAATAGCTACAGTACTGTGATGAACAATAGGTACCAAATTGTCTTTCCACAAGATTCTAGCTTATTGGTTATAAGCTGATACATTCATTTAGTACAGGGTCAGCTTTTAACATTACTCCTTCATAAAGACCTTAATAGGTGTCTTTTTGGTTCCCTACTAAAACCGTGAAGGTCCACTTACGCGAATACGGAAACGTCAACACGTATTCAGTGAACTGCGAAAACACCATTCGTCCTGAAGTACGAAATCCGAAATGTTGAATCATCATAGCTGTCCCTTCTGTGGTATAGCTCCGTAAGGTAAGTGTGCGATAGTTATGGACCTTAGGGTTAGGGTGCGGGTTAAGTTAAGTGCATAGATAGTAATGTATGCAAGGTTTAGTGTAGGGTTAGAAGGAGGGTTTTGTTAAGTGTATGTGTGTGGATTATTTATTTTGTTTGGGTATAGCTCCTTTAGGTAAGTTTGCAATAGTTACGGACCTTAGGGTTAGGTGCGGGCTAAGGTAAGTGCATACATGGTAGTATATGCAAGCTTTACTTTAGGGTTAGAAGTAGGGTTTTGGTTAGTGTATGTATGTGGTTTATTTATTTTGTTTGGGTATGTAGTGGCGCTGTGGTTGGCCAACTATGATGATTTGAGATTTTGAATTTCGCAGTTTAGGGAGTTCGGTGAATTTGCGGTTCGTGCAGTGTGTCGCTGTTTATGTATTTGCTGAAAAGGACTTTCGTGGTTATAATATAGACCCGTCTTTTCAACTAAGTATACCATTATGGTTCTAGCTGATATAGCAAGATTCATTTTACAAGCACTAGGAAATGCCTCCACAATAAGTTAACAGCACTATACATTAAAGACACTGTTTTGCTGCAGTAATCCATAATACAGAAACTAAAAGTGCTATCAGGAAGTAAGCAGACAGAGCTACTCAACTCTATGATCAGGTTCAAGATTTGAGTTTATGTTTCATTAACTGATCACTAATGTACATTATGGGTACAGCCACTATCATGGTATAAAGTAGACTAAGAAAGATTATGTAAAATGACAATATTTTAGTGATTTTGCAATTATAAAGACCTATTATTGATGTAACTGCTAGAAAACATTTACAAATCAGAAACCTACAATACACTAAGCAGTATTAGCCTTACTAAAATTTTTAGAAAAAAATTCCTTCTGTTCCAAACTATATTCTAACAGAATTCTGACTCTGTGAGTAGAAACAACTGTATTGCTAAAATTACAGATATAAAAGGCTTTGATTGTTGTTCCATTACTACAGTAGAACTGTGAAATGCAGATAATAAATCTAACCTAAGGAAAATCCCATGTGTTGAAGGTTTCAAGCCTTTATTCTATAATGCATATCCAGATACAGTTGTCTTTTTTACCTAAAGTTATAAGTAAAACTTTAAAAATCTCTGAGATTTCATCTAGAAAGAAAAATACATCTCTCTAAATTACATTTAAACTAAGCAATGACATCACAGTCAACTTTCTGTGTTAAATTTACAGATTTATAACTAACACCATGCAAAAGATTTCTCTATCATTAAAACAACTGTATTAATTCATTAAAATGAGACAGAAAACTGAAAATCATTAACATGTTTCACTGTGATAAACTTGTTCATATCTTTATTTTGAAATTCCATGGAAATAAAAAGGATTAAAGCATAATTATAGTTTATGTGTACTTTGATGCAGTTTTTGTTTGGAATGGATGCTTGCAAGATGGTTAGAAAATGTTACTTCTTCCTACTTTTGGCAGTTTATGCTTTCCTTATTTTGGCACATATCATGGCATAACAACTACTTCTGTCTATTTTTAGCAGTCTTATTGGAAGATTTGACAGAAATAGATGAATATAGTTTCAATAAAAAAAAACTTGCACTAAATGTTGAAAAACAAATTTCTTCTTGGTTCAGTTTTTATACAAATAATAATCTAAAGTAATTAAATGTTTTAATAATAAAAAAGTTTTGATGGAGCTAAATTCAAATTACTATGTTAAATATTTATTTTATGCTCAGTGAGACATGGAATTTTTAGATGCGTTAATCAATATTATAAATGGACTGTACTTGGGGTTAGGGGCAGGAAGATATTACAGTCAGTAAAAAACTATTTCCTAATCCTTTCCTTACCACAGAAAGATGAACAAAATCTACTTTTAATCATAGTAAAATGCTCATTACAACAGATTTGAAGCATTTAAGAATTAAAGCTGAATAAACAGCACAAATTTTAAAATTTTCACTTTTGCCATTTAGGTCTATGTTCTATATCTGAAGTGCACATATATTCCTTCCCAGACTTTGGCTTTTGTTTGTAAATTCTAACCCAAATTTAGCTTTTCAGACAAATTTTACCAGCATCCATTTTCTTCAGTGCTATTTGCTGCCTTCAGTTTTTCAATCAGTCATTCATTTGTTTTCTGATAACACAATTAACCTAATGCAGGGTTACAGGGGAGTTGAAGGCTATTGTGATACTTGGGTACAAATCGGTGCTCTAATGCTGAACGTAGTGACAGCCCATTGCAAGGTGTACACACACACACACACACACACACACACACACACACACACACACACACACACACACACACACACATGCACACACACACACACACACACACACCTACCTATAGGTCATTTAGTGGACTGCAATTCACTTACAGTCACATATTTTGGATATGGGAGGAAACCAATGCATCTGGCAGCAATCCACACAGGGACAAGTAGGAAATATGGACTCATCATATTAGGAACGTTAGCCATAAACTGAAATATGACATATTAAAGACAAACTCAAAATCAGAAATTTATCAATCTGGTGAGGGAAATCTGCCTGATATTAGATGTGACCTATCACCTAGGTATAAAGGGGTGTGAGGAAAAACTTCTATTAGCAGCTAATACAAACAATAATATTCAGATTCATAATGATAGTTAACCTTGTTGCTGTATCACGAAATCAAAAAAAAAAAAAAAAAAAGAAAAACGTATTGTGATTATTTGTAACAATCACTCCTAATCTTATCCTTACCCACAAAGAAATAATAAAACAATTGTGACATCCCCACTCTGGGCCAGTAATCATGGAGCCTGAATCCTCACCACTGACACTGGAGAGGAACATTCACTTGGAACAAAAATGGATGCACCCAGTATTTCCAGATGCAGCTCTCTGCATCAAGTACAAGTTCCCTTAAGAGTACACAGGGAACACACTCCAGGCTCAGAGTTTCTTTATCTGTCTTCCTCCAGGTCACTGATAAGACTCCCCACTGGCACAGCTATAGAGTTGAGACCTCAGCTGAGTGTCCAAGCTATGTTCCCAGCTCTTCTCTGTAAACCAGTGCTTCATACCCCTGCTCTGAGCAGCTGACACACACTCTCTGAGATTTGATTTTCAAACACACACATGCACATACATAAACACACACACACACCTATGAAAGGCTGGCACAGATTTACTATTAATGCCCTCTTATGCCCAGACTATAAGGTAGTTACACTGCCACCAGACACTCCAAAGCCAGGTACTCTAAGGCTCTTGCAAGGGTACCCAATTGTACTGGGTGAAACTAATATTAATAAAAATGGTAATGTTGACCAAACAGCAAGGCTTTCAGGAGGGGTCGCAGTGTCACCAAAGTATTCTCTAAAGGACCAGCCACAATGAAAATTTAAATATATTTAATAATATATAATAAAAGAACAAGAAAATACTAAATATCTATTTACAATCTTCTTCTTCTTTCGGCTTTTTCCCAGTTAGGGGTCACCACAGCGGATCACTGTCCGCTCATGATTGGCAGTGGAGTTTTATGGTGTCGAGTTGCCAGCCCAGCACCCAACCTTCCACAGAAGGCACACACATGCACACACTCACACCTATGGCCAATTTAGAGTGTCCAATCCACCTACAGCATGCCTTTGGGATGTGGGAGGAAACTGGAGCACCCGGAGGAAACCCACGAGACCACAGGGAGAACATGCAGACTCTGCACAGAAGGCACCTAAATATCTATTTACAATAAACACCAGAATTTAAATCACAGGAAATATTAAAACAACAAAGATTAATAGATTCACAGATACAGAAAAACAGTACTTGACTAACCACACTATGTTTTCCTGACTGAACTAAAGAATTACTATTACCTGGTTGACTTAATAGAGCAAGGCAAGATAAAGTGATGAAGCAGGTGAGGGGTCCTTCCTTGTCAGGTTACAAAACCAGACTGCTCTGAGACTTCAGTCTCACCCAGCATTAAAATATCATATTTAGTGATGGATTACAGAATAACTTCACATACATCTGGTCATCTGTCTTCTGTTTCCCACACAATCCCCTCTTGGCTAGAAGCTGTCAGGATTTAGCACAAATGTGTGAATAATACACATGCACAGAGTCTTGCTAATATCTCCTGCAGCTCTTAGAAGTCAGAAGACAATTTCAAACCTCCACCTTTCCAGAGTAGCAATTAGTTCACCTCCAAAGACAATGCAGAAATGTTCCTAGTACAGACTCTGTAAGATATAATCTTTATGGCCTAGGCCCGTAATTTAATTTCAGAACATTTTTCAATGTTAGCTGCAGCTGGAATGTGATTAACCTCTTCTTTCCCAGCATCCTCTGTTAAAACATATACATTTAAACTGTTACAATAATACATGTATATTTCTTTTTTTTTTTTGTCCAGCAGGGCATACTGTTGGTAAATTTTTAACACAAGCAGCTTTACAAATACATTTTTCAACACAAGCTTCTGCATAAATCAGTTTGCAAAATCCCAGCTAGTTGTGCTGGCATATGTTACTCATCCACTGCCCTACTTATCTTGGCATAGCTGGCAATACCTCACATTGTCACAGCAATCATCTTTTTTAATATAACCTATATAATCAGAAAGTTTCCTGATGTCCTAGGCAAATTCACACTAGTAGTGAAGTAAGACCACTGGGCGGCCATGGTGGTGCAGTGGTTAGCATTGCCGCCTCACAGCAAGAGGTTCTCCAGTTCGATCCTTGGCTAGGGTGCCTTCTGTGCGGAGTCTGCATGTCCTCCCTGTGTTCATGTGGGTTTCCTCCGGGTGCTCCAGTTTCCTCCCACATCCCAAAGACATGCTGCAGGTGGATTGGACACACTAAATTGGCCCTAGGTGTGAGTGTGTGTATGTGTGTGCCTTCTGTGGAAGGTTGGCGCCAGGCTGGCAACTTGACACCATAAAACTCCACTGCCAATCATGAGCAGACAAGGTGATCCGCTGTGGCGACCCCTAACTGGGAAAAGCTGAAAGAAGAAGAAGTGAAGTAAGACCTCTGGTCTAATCTGAAAAGAAGCCACCACCCTAATGGGACTAACCCAGTCAACGATAGATAGATAGATATCCTCCAATACAACCTACCCTTAAATAGAAATGACAGCTTATTCATTTTACTTGACAGTTATTGTTTCTTGCCACTTCTATATGGTATGGTTTCTAGTCAAAGACATGATATTTCTACTAATTAAAAAATACTTTGGAAGTACCAGTATTATACAGTTAGAACTGGATGTCATTGTATTTTATTTTTCCTCCCCCAACCTTTTAAAGCCCAACCATCCCAACTCCAAACTTGATTATCAAACAAAGAAATAAGCAAGTTAGAAAAAAATAGCAGGCACATTCAGTGATGTCAAAATAAGGAGTAGTAATGGGAAAGGGTGTGCTATCAAAATTCTGGAAATCTCTTCCTCAAGCAATGACTTACTCAAACCAAATTAACAAAAATTACACTAGTGTTTCCTCACACCAACGAACGTGGTAATGTTAATAATGTCAAAGTCGACATTACCCAACTTACCTCGACGTCTGGAGATGTCCTACACACATTTTGAAGGGGAAAAGCCTCCCTGCACCCTACATGTGGGGGGCTGCACACCCCTTGCTAATTATATATTCAAACTCTGAGATCAGACTAAAGTGAGGAAAAGGGTAATTTTCCTGATCCCCACTGTGGTGTGAATTGTAAACAGTGACACTCAAAACCACAAATGCAAGCTGCATCTCGACATTAAGGAAGTGACATCATTTCAACTCGGGATTTTCAAATTTTGCAGCTGTACTCTCAACCATCTGAATGATGGTAAACTACCTTTCAAACATTTGATAGTAAACCATGGCAAAAGGCACATGCTAGTTTATTATTTGATCGCATTTCAAATATAAAGTTGCTCACAAATTACCTTTGAGGCAATTTTTTTGCACTTCTTTCACCCCTGCAGCTTCACTACTGGCTGCCACCAATACTTCACCTCATTCACTGTTTCTGCTAGGCTTTCCTATTCCAGTCTCAGACCATGCTCTGGATAGTGAGGACACTGAAACATCTTGGTGCAGTACCGTATTGATGCTGAGGAAGCATTTAACTTAAGCCCTAACTTTCCCATTTCCCCTTTGTGCATGCCTGTATGTATTGAATGGACAGACATGCAGTGGAGATGTGCAGTGTATCATCTGACCAATACAGCAACTCAGACAATGTTCCCCACCTCTTCCCACTTAGGATAATGACCCTTTATGTTTCTTAGCCTCAAGGTGGGATTTTACATGAGCAGCATCCAATCAGACATCATCCCTGCCAGGATAGGCATACCCATTTTTATTCTGTTGCATTTCAGATGCCAGAGCTACTGATCAAACCTGGGCACTTGGGATGGGGCCCGGGGTTTAGGTCTTTATTCTTCTACATAACAGTATGGCTCAAATATAAGGCAAATTACTGGTGTCCAAAAAAACACCAACTTGGCTGCAAAATGCAGTACCGGTAAAGATATCACCCCACAAGAAACTATTCCTTGGATTTCTTTCCCTAGTTCTATGTGCCCAAACAGGAAGCTTTGTTGGGAAGGTCCACAAAAAATAACAAGAAATGTAAGCATACTTAGCACATGGATGTCTCATTAATTTTTGCTTGCAAATATGGCACTACAAAAATGTGCTTTGTTGCTTTGGAAAGCAGGTTATCAAACTTTTCTAAACAAATAGCAGAAACAACCCTTCTGAAAATTCAAGCATCACACAGACACTATTTATGCTACTTAAAAAATAAGTGCACATTACTAATAGATCAACTTAAATTCATATATCTGAGCTACAGAGTATATACATATACAGTATTTTATCGCTTGCTGTACAGATATGATTAAAGTGTCTTTAGTGTCACTGAAGATGTTGAATAAAAGGAAGGCCATTTAAAGCAGTTCTGCTCACCTGTAATTCTGGGATAACAGGTCCTCTTTCTGAACAGGATCCAGCAAAATTGGTTAGTGGTGCAGAAATTATAAGTGGACTGGGACTGATAAAACTGCTCATGTCACAGGAAGGTGCCACCAACTCTGTTCGTCTCATAACCACTTGGTCCATAACAACAAATCTGCTCCATGGTAACCAGAGGGTGTGTCTCTCACTGAGGAATGGTGAACGTTCAAGGATAAGAGTTACAGATATGCCCCCGACGGCAACAAGATCAAAACTGCAATAAGGAAATAAAACATGACAATAAATAAATATATACATTATAAAACAAATATAATTTTACATTTGATGACAAGGAATACACTTTTATAACCTTTGATGTTGTTTCACTTTATAATAGCATCACTAAAGATGTTGATATAGATTTTGTCAGAAAGTATTTAAGTTCACAAATTTTTTAAACTATTATAATAATATTACTATCTGCTTAAGTGTGCTCTGAACAACATTTTTTTTTCACATTTGATGGTAAATATTATGTAGAGAAAAACGCATTTCTATACGTATAAGATTTGCTCCCTCCTATGAAAATCTGGTTATGAGTTGGTGGGAGCAAGAATTTCTTTTTAAGTATCCTTTGTTTAAAAACGTAAAATCTATCGACTTTACATAGATAGTTTTATTTTTTCCTTTGGGAAGGTGGTGAAGCCACTTTTGACCAGTTTTTTTTACTTTTTAATAATAGCACCTCATTTGCAATATTCACTTATGGCGGTAGAGGTCACCAAGCAGTATTCTTAGATGTGTTACTATCTATAGATGCTGACCAAAATGCTTTCACGGTAATGTTTTTAGGAAGCCCACTTTTGTTAACAATTACCTGAATAGCAACAGTCAGCATCCATTTTTTATTAGAAACGATGCAACTAATGGACAGTTCATAAGGTTGAGTAGACTTATAAGTAATGACATGGTTTTTGAGGCAGAGTTACTTAACCTTAAAGACTTATTTCAGAAAGGGGTTATTCTGATCAATGTTCGAGTGTTATACCACAAGAAGTGTTCCTAAAAAGACATACTGATTTCAAACCAATCTTAAAACATGGTTAATGTTTTAAGGGGAATGTGGGATCATGCAACCATTCTAGGTCCTTTTTGTTACCAATTTCCTGTGTCAGTCGTATTATAAGAAATGTCCTCAATAATAACTGGAACATTAGTTTGGGTAACAAGAAATTGGTTAACACGATAGGTAACAACATCCATCTTTGCTTACCAAAGAACACTTAATTTAAAATCATGTTTTGAGATAAGATGGTCCAACTTTAATGTTTCTAATCCATTGCATTATTCTTGTGTTGATGTATGTCATTTTCAATACAGTAAATATTGCAGATGTGTTTTTGAAGGTTATTCTGTTATAGTCATGATAAAACTCAAATTTGGGCTAAAAAGTTACACTTTTTACACTCAAAGAGTAGTTTACCTTGTGTTTTGTGAATCTTGTCCCACTTTTTATGTGGGTAAAACTGTTAGAAAATTTGCTAAAAGTGTTAATGAAAATGTCACAGATATTAAAAACAAGGATTTAAAGAATGTATTAGCCAAACATGCACTTGTTTGCTGTGATTTTAGGAAATTTACTTTTTACGTTTCAGACAGTGTAGTTTTCCTCCTTTAATTGGTGACTTCAATACAAGACTTGAAGTCAAGGAAGCATTATGGCAGATACGTTTATCTTTTGACAAGTTACCATGACTGAATGAGGTTATAAACATTAAATGTTTTTAAAAAACAGAAGACTTTAGTTATGATTTTTTTATTCATTTAAATAGTTATTTTGTTGGATATGCTTAAAACAAAGGCTTAAACTTATTGTACTTAATGACTATTAAGTTAATGGATTGGTCATGTGATATGTTAGTGTATTTAAGTGTTGTGAAAACTGTGCGTCTGTTTCTGATGAAGTTCTTGTGAGCTACATTAAAAGAATGAAAGCTCTAAACATAGACATTTTTATTTAGATACTTCTTTCCCTTGCTGACTTAACGTCTTACATTTGTTTGTTTACATTAAATTTCCAGTTTTTGGTTTTGAAAAATATACATTATACCAGAAACAACTATGAGAAAACAAGTGCCATGAACAGTCTTTAATGATGTATGCATAAAAAACACTTGGATTATCTGTGTTTTTAATGGGTCTGTATGAAATTCTCTGGAATATCACATCTGTTAATTGACATGTCATAACTTCCTTTCAAAAATATTAAATAACTCATATAATTTGCAGTAAATGCAAAACATTCGGGAGTCGCATGCTATGTTTTCATTACATTTGGTACTATATATCTTACTTAATACATTTCACTGGGCTGTAGATAATTTCTAAGGTCATCTATAGTTATGCTAGTTAAGTTGTTAGAACATTTGGCACACCACCATATAATGGCACATTATTTCTGCTACATCTGGCAAAACCCATTTTGTCTCTGTTTGCTTGAGTTCATCTTACTTTCTATATCTACATTGCAGAATATGAATTTTCTTGTTCTGTAATATTCTAATTATCTCTTTGCAGCTTTTAGGGGTAAAGGTCTGGGAGTTCTGCAAATAAAAAGGTTAACAGGGATCATCTGCTTGAAATTATGGTGATGATTCAGAAATATTTATAACACCTTTAAGTATATTAATGCAAGTGTCTGATGCATTAAGAGAACTAATATATTATTCCTTTTATAGTGTCATAAGCACATAATTAAGACATGAAGACAGAGATGGTCAGCTTATAAGTCCACTATCCTATCTGCAAACAGGATACTGGTTAGTAATTCATTCTTCCCACATTTTTTGTCTACTCCAAACCTGTGTCTAAAGGTTTCTCACTTAATAATTCCCTCTTGGAGTGCACCCTTTGCAACAGCCTTCATGGGGTAATCATAATGTGGTAAGAAGGTCCTTTTTTTATGCCCTGCCCAATGATCCTCCCCTCATTGGGACATTATGCAGAAGGACATTGATCTAGGAGGTACACTTAACTGTTCCATCCATTTACCCCATTGCAGAGATTCAGCTGTACCTCTCGTCACTGTTTACTCCCAGCTGCAGGCTTGCCAGACACTTCCAGGGTGCTGTCAGACATCATATAAACTGCAAGGCTCGCAAGAGAAAACAAACCGGGTAGACATCAATCAGCCTGTCTTCCTGGTACATTACACACACACAAACACATGCACATCCAAATTCATCTGGACAGTCACACATGCAAACATACAAGCACACATTTATGTAATTTCCTTATCTTGAACTCCTAGGCACCAAAGACAAGGGAAAAGCTATATCATAAATTTTAACTGAATCAAATTTAACAACTTTTTTATGTAACATTTTTGAACATCAGTTATAATTTAAATTAGATATTTTATCAACAAAACACTAATGCATTATGTAAATATATCAGTAAAGTACATAAAGCATTAAGACAAAACAGCAAGAAAATATAAACACAAATCATCTAACACATGCTCCTTCTAGGAAAACTTGCAAAAGTAATGTTTTAGCAGCCGGTGGAAGCCAACCAAGGAAGGACACTCCTATATCCACTGAGGTAGTAATTTCTATAGGTGGGGAGCCAGAAAGACAAAAGAACATACACTTGAAGACTCGAGATGCATTGGCAAAATGACTATCTGCTTCTGTGTGGTGGAGTGTAGAACCTGTGTTGGGGTATGCAGCACCTCCAACTCCTTCAGCTACTTGGGGAGCAAGTCATGAATGGGCAGTCTCCATCAGATATGGGGTACAAGTCATGAATGGGCAGTCTCCTTCAGATATGGGATGCAAGTCATGAATGGGCAGTCTCTTTCAGCTATGGGATGCAAGTCATGAATGGGCAGTCTCCTTTAGATATGGGGTGCAAGTCGTGAATGGGCAGTCTCCTTCAGATATGGGATGCAAGTCATGAATGGGCAGTCTCCTTCAGATATGGGGTGCAAGTCATGAATGGGCTGTCTCTTTCAGCTATGGGATGCAAGTCATGAATGGGCAGTCTCCTTCAGATATGGGGTGCAAGTCATGAATGGGCAGTCTCCTTCAGATATGGGTGCAAGTCATGAATGGGCAGTCTCCTTCAGATATGGGATGCAAGTCATGAATGGGCAATCTCTTTTAGCTATGGGATGCAAGTCATGAATAGGCAGTCTCCTTCAGATATGGGGTGCAAGTCATGAATGGGTAGTCTCCTTCAGATATGGGGTGCTAGTCATGAATGGGCAGTCTCCTTCAGATATGGGATGCAAGTCATGAATGGGCAGTCTCTTTCAGCTATGGGATGCAAGTCATGAATGGGCAGTCTCTTTTAGATATGGAGTGCAAGTAGTGAATGGGCAATCTCCTTCAGATATGGGATGCAAGTCATGACTGGGCAGTCTCCTTCAGCTATGGGATGCAAGTCATGAATGGGCAGTCTCCTTCAGATATGGGATGCAAGTAATGAATGGGCAGTCTCCTTCAGCTATGGGATGCAAGTCATGAATGGGCAGTCTCCTTCAGATATGGGGTGCAAGTCATGAATGGGCAGTCTCCTTCAGATATGGGGTGCAAGTCATGAATAGGCAGTCTCCTTCAGATATGGGGTGCAAGTCATGAATGGGCAGTCTCCTTTAGATACAGGGTGCAAGTCATGAATGGGCAGTCTCCTTCAGATATGGGATGCAAGTCAAGAATGGGCAGTCTCCTTCAGCTATGAGATGCAAGTCATGCATGGGCAGTCTCCTTTAGATATGGGATGCAAGTCATGAATGGGCAGTCTGCTTCAGATATGGGATGCAAGTCATGAATGGGCAGTCTCCTTCAGATATGGGATGCAAGTCAGGAATGGGCAGTCTCCTTCAGCTATGGGATGCAAGTCATGAATGGGCAGTCTCCTTCACATATGGGATGCAAGTCATGCATGGGCAGTCTCCTTCAGATATGGGATGCAAGTCATGAATGGTTGATTACACCAACACCAAAATTTTATAAAGAATTCTGAACTGGGCCAGCAACAATGAAGGGCATGCAGAAGAGGATTAACAGATGGTAACTACTTGCACTAGTAAGGAATCTGGGGCAGAGTTCTGCACCATCTGTAAACATTCTATTTCATTGTTAAAAGTTTCCAGGTAAGGAGCACTGCAGTAATGCAGCATGGAGGAGACGACAGCATGAACTATCAGTGAGAACTCATCCATTCATCATAATCTTATAGAGTACCTAACAAAAATATGAATTCTATTTATTATAGTCAACACTATTGTGGAATTTCTAATTTAATAGAAACAAAGGCCCTCTTAGACAGTTGTATAAATTGGTCACTTTACATTTTAATGACCAAGTTGTGTAGTAGGGTTTCAGTCACACAATCCCTGCTAAGAAAGTAGAACTCAAGTTTAAGTCAGACAGAGTTTGCTTTAGATTGTCAGTTTCATAGCAAATTTAGCTATAACACTGGCATTCTCAGTGTGTCATTCAGCTTGAAATTCCAGCATCTGTTTTTCAGCTATGCATATGTTCTTGAGCCTAAGGAATTCAGCAAGAAATAAGGAAGGCCAGCCAATTGATGAATGGATTGTATGAAGAGAAGACAAGCAGTAATAAAAGGCATGATGGACGAAGATAGCAGGAGAATGGAACTGAACTGAAAGAAGTGGCAACAGCTGATACAGCACCACAACACAATATAGAAAAATGGAAAAGAAAAGGGGTGGTGGTGGTTGTTGACAGTGTAAAAGCTCTGAAATACCACTTATCTCTCTAATTCTCCTAGTACAATTATTCAGTCATGCTTCATCTACTGTTCACAACCGCATGTTGATTCTGCCTTCAAACAGTGGTGTAACATCATGGTTTACCTACAAGTCAGTGTGTGTGACTGCAGATACAAGTCAGGGAGTCATGTCACAAGGGTAGTGTGCAACTCCATCATGCAGAACATGAACAGAAACTCTCTCCTATGTTTGATGAGTGGGTGGAAGGTGGCTATTGTATACATGCACTAAAAATAAGTCTAAGAGAAAAGAAAGGCTGGGCTTACAAAACTGTGAGCCTGCGCATGCGCATTAGAGGGGCTTTCAGCTCCTGAGGATGGCTCCTCACCAGAGCATGGTATCGGAACTAGAATAAATATCCTTTAGAAATATGGAGAACATCGACATCTGTGCAGTGACAGAGACCTGGTTCAAAGCTTCAGAGAGCACCCCTGCATTACCAGGCTATAATTCATACCACACCTTTCAGCCACTTAACCCGGACTGAAGCACTAAAGGTGGAGGAGTGTCCATATTCATTAAGGATATCCACACCTCCAAGCTAGTTGCTCAGCATAATGCATCTGAGATTATCCACGTTCAACTAACTCTGGGAAAGACTGCTATCCAGATTGTGACTTGCTACAGACTCCCCACCATGCCCTAGGATTCCCACTCCTCTTTTCTTGATACACTGGAAAATATTAGGGTACAACCCAACCCCCTAATAATGGGTGATTTCAACTACCCCACCATTAACTGGGAAAACTACTCATGTACCAACTCTTTTGCTCAACGTTTTCTGGAATTCATAAATTCCAACGCCTTGGATCAACTTATCCACAGCCCCACCAGGGGCAGCAATATCCTAGACCTGGTCATCACCAACATGGGTGACCAGTGTTCCACACCAGAGGTCAATTCCTTGCTGGTCAGATCCTACCACAAGCTACTCACACTAGACATCCACATCCCGCCCCCACCTCCCATTAGGGAAACGACCGTAAAAAATTTCTCAAAGCCAACTTCACGCTTCTTAAGACAGAAGTGGCAAATTTCACGACACCCATGCAGATGGACAATAGAGGTATGACTGCTGAATCCTACACAAATGCACTTTATAAGCACTTACACGAGTGCATGGATCATGCTATCTCTAACAGAACCAAGATGCTATCCTCCAAAAAAAAAGGAAGCCAATCTGCTGGTCTTCTGCCATAAACAAACTCTACAACAACCTCTACAACAGAAGAAAGAAACTGTTGCAAAAAAAGAGTAAAATACCATGACTGGAGGAACTCCCTGGTCAGCCTCATTAAGAAGCCGAGATCCCTCATAAAATCCTCCAAAGCTAGTTATGAAAACAAAATTGCCACTGATTCTAAAGACAACCACAAAGCATTCTATAGCTATGTCAAGAATCTCAATGGCAACACTCAGATCTGCTCTGAGGTACAGCACAATGGCACTAAATATACAGAACCATCTGATATTGCCAACATCCTGGCAGATAGGTTCAGTGATAACTTTACCCCCCCTCTCACCTCTTAAAGGGCTCATCTCTTTACAGGAAGAATGCAAAGTTCCTGTAATCACGGCTGCACAGGTAAAAACCTCACTCTCCAAAGCCATGAACACAGCATCATTGGGACCTGACAACATCCAAGGCTGCCTTCTACCCAAACTACAGAATGAACTGGCACCCCACCTAAGTACCATGTTCAGTCATAGCCTCACCTCAGGCTTTGTGCCCATTGAATGGTGCATGGCGACAGTTATCCCACTCAACAAAAGGGGAGCCATGACAAACCCCGGGAACTACCACCCCATTAGCCTGATGAGCCTGGTCTGCAAGGCCATGGAACGTATCATCATGGAACTCATAAACAAAGACATTGGAGAACTCCAAACTCTGGACCCCACATAGCTCATGTTTGTAAAAGGCAGATCATGTCTCCTAAACCTGATACACTTCTTTGAAGCAGTTACCAAAGCCATAGATGAGGGTAAGGTGGTTCACACAGCCTATCTAGATCTCGCCAAGGTGTTCAACACCATCCCCCACTCTGGAATTCTAGATAAACTCACTAAACTAGGTATAAATCCCTATGTCACAAGATGGGTTGCCAACTGGCTTACTGACAGAACCCACATTGTGAAAGTAGCAGACTCCAAATCAGACTTCAGACCAGTGACAATTGGAGTACCACAGGATTCAGTCCTGATACACTACTTTGAAGCAGTTATCAAAACCATAGATGAGGGTAAGGTGGTTCACACAGCCTATCTAGATCACACCAAGGCATTCAACACCATCCCCCACTCTGGAATTCTAGATAAACTCACTAAACTAGGTATAAATCCCTATGTCACAAGATGGGTTGCCAGATGGCTTTTTGACAGAACCCATATTGTGAAAGTAGCAGACTCCAAATCAGACTTCAGACCAGTGACAAGTGGAGTACCACAGGATTCAGTCCTGGGTCCTCTCCTGTTTGGTATCTACTTCTCTGAAGTACAGGCTAACACAGAAGGTCTTTGGCTAACTAAGTTCGCAGATGACTGCAAACTAGAAGTCATAATCGAAACTCTTAATGTGGACATCCTACACAAGAGCCTCACTGAGACAGATGCCTGGTGTCAAACCCATGGCCTCAAGCTCAGTGCCAAAAAGTGCATTGTCATCCCCTTTGGTAAAAACTCTGTACCCATGAACTACCACATAGGCAGTAGTCTACTTAACACTGAAAGTGTGATGAGGCCTTGGGACACAGGTGGACAGTAGTCTCTCCTTTGATAATCACATTGTCACAATGGTCAGGAAATCCTTCTACATGGCACACCTCATCACAAAAGGTTTCTCTCATCTAGAAATAAAGAGGTTATTGTTCCCCTCTACTCATCACTCATTAGACTCATTATGGAGTACAACGCCCCTTTTGGTATGTACCTCACAAGACATATACAACAACTGGAAAGGCCGCAGAAATACCTCACAAAGAGGATTACTGGCTTCAAACAGATGCCCTACGCAGACCGTCTCAAAAAACTCCAGCTTTACTCCATCGCATATTGCCAACTCAGAGGCGATCTCTGCCTAACATACAAAGCTATGTCAAACCCAGAGCTGATGGACATGCTCAACTTAAAAAAAATCCCAATACCTCTGAGCTACACGCTCTAGGGACCTAAACCTTGTCACCACAATAAACAGCACATGCTGGAGGGATAGATTCCTGCCCCATAAACTTCCCATACTCTGGAACAGACTACCTATCTATGTAAAACAGAGATCCTCATTAGCACTTTTCAAGAAAAATAATGATTGGATGGGAAATAGGAAATTCACCCCGGGGATCACTTCTGTGGCTCTGCTTGACAGAGGCACAGGAAAATTATTTTCTTGGGTGGCGAAAGCCAGGGTACCTTTTCAGCTAGTCTTATATAGGCCCTAGGGCCAATAGCCTAGTACCTACCTATGAATCTATGGATCTATGTAGCAGCTTTTTTAATGAGGAATATTTCTGAAAGACTGTCGGCTTTTGTTGCAGGTTAAGGAGACACCCATAGTCTGTGAAATACTGTGATGTTTTACAAGTCACTAAGTCAGTATTAGTAGATTATTAGATGAATAATTTCCTTATTAATGTAGCTGGGATATATATTTTCACTGCAAAATGAAAATTATGTCCTGTGTGTTTATTAACAACTGCACAATATTCTGATCACACACATCAGCTTTATTAAAGCGGAGTATTTGTGCGGTTTGCTGATTACAGGTAGGTAACTGTGTATGTGGAGGTACATATTAGTGTTGGTAGAGTGGGTTTATTTATGGAGTTCCCTGTGTACTTGTTTCGTACTGGGAGTGGCTTGTGTCTGTAGGGTAAGAGCTCCCTTTGACATGTTATGACAGTAGTGCTGGCATATGTAAGTGTATCAGATATGTCAGCTTAATCGTCATGTGGGGCTTTACCAGGGCTTGTCCAAGCATAAAATACTTATTTTGTTATTATAGTGTAGGTGTCTTTTGTATTTTCAATATTTATTTTGTTATTGCATGCATCTGGGATTATGTGCATTCATCTATATGCAGATCAATATGTTTTGGCTGCTGATGCTTGATTATATAATCATGTATATAATGTCCCACACATGAATCACCAGGACTATATTTTTGCTGTTTCCATCTGCATAAATACAGTGGAGTATACAGACAACAAGTGTCCTGGTGAATCTCATCTAGAGACTGAGCAGTGATTACTGTGAGGGCTCTGGTTCCAGTCCTGCAGTAGGCACATTCTATGTTAGAGACTAGGCAGTGATTATTGTGAGGACACTGGTTCCAGTCCTGCAATAGGCACAGTCTATGTTAAAGACTAGGCAGTGATTATTGTGAGGGCCCTGGTTCCAGTCCTGCAGTAGGCACATTCTATGATAGAGACTAGGCAGTGATTACTGTGAGGGCTCTGGTTCCAGTCCTGCAGTAGGCACATTCTATGTTAGAGACTAGGCAGTGATTACTGTGAGAGCTCTGGTTCCAGTCCTGCAGTAGGCACATTTTATGTTAGAGACTAGGCAGTGATTACTGTGAGGGCCCTGGTTCCAGTCCTGCAGTAGGCACATTCCATGTTAGAGACTACACAGTGATTATTGTAAGGGCCCTGGTTCCAGTCCTGCAGTAGGCACATTCTATGTTAGAGACTAGGCAGTGATTACTGTGAGGGCCCTGGTTCCAGTCCTGCAGTAGGTGCATTCTATGTTAGAGACTAGGCAGTGATTACTGTGAGGGCCCTGGTTCCAGTCCTGCAGTAGGCACATTCTATGTTAGAGACTAGGCAGTGATTACTGTGAGGGCCCTGGTTCCAGTCCTGCAGTAGGCAAATTCTATGTTAGAGACTGAGCAATGATTACTGTGAGGGCCCTGGTTCCAGTCCTGCAGTAGGCACATTTTGTGAGTCATATCCCTGTTCATCTATGAATGCTGGTAGTAAGCATAACTAATGCCTGTCAATCAGAAAATGAGTATGCTGGCATGTGGCATAGGAGATTAAGGCTATGAGATCTGGATAAGCCTTTTCATGTAGCCCTGGGTTTGATTGTCTTTGTCTCCAATTGTCTATCTTGGGTTATTCTTTTGTTTTACATTTACTGCACAACAGATAGCAGCTTTGTGTACAGGTAGATTAAGCTTCACTTAACTGTCTGTAGAAAGCAATGGCACACTGCCAGAAAATGAGATAGTCAGGCAGCTATTACCTGACCAACTGAACTCTTGGCTAGCTCAGTGTCTAGCTACATTTGCCACGTGGGCTCTACTCTGAGTTGAGATATGGAAAAATGCAGTCGGACTCATCACATCTCAGCTGACAGAATACCCATCTGGTGTCTGTCTCATATTTAAATTACAAATGTTGTTTTTCCATAATGTTTGTATCTAAGATTCTTATATTCTTCAGCCCTGAAACATCACATGTAATGTGAAATTCTTCATCTTAAGGTGCTCTGTTAACTTCTGAAAATAAAGAAGCTAATGATTTTAGGCAGGGTGATCTTGTTAATGGAAAATCATTTATTTCATTCAGTGGAGATCTTGACATAAACTTGTTTCATTCTACTATTAGAAAACACTCAGAACACAAATAAATATGTAATAAAAAATGGCAGTATCTATTGTAGCCAGTCTGTCATGTAGACACTGTTTTGTAAGAAATATTTTATAATGGGTTCCTCAAGATATAAGGTATGGGTTGTCATACATGAGCATAACAATGCAATAAACTGCCTTTCAATTACTTATTTGGAGAAAAGCCTAAAATTTTCCATCCCGGCCTATTTTTGATTTTCTATACTCAAGAATCAGAATTTTAATTTAATGAAATTAGAAAACTCAATCTTCTGTTGCATCCCTTAACCTCTTTCTTAAAATAAAACCTATATATCTTACATTAAGCCATAAATATGTTTTGCCATATCAGGTTATCTTAACTGTGCCAAGTTTATTATATACTAGATGTAATGAAACCTTTTAAAATAACTGATGCTTGACTGATTGCATTTCTTCTAGTTTAAATCCAAAAACTTCGCAGTCAGTTCAGTGACGGCACACATATTTTTCACTTTCAAGGAATAACTTTTCTAAGTGCAGTAACTTACCATGCCATACCAATTACATCCTTATTTGCTAGTAAAGCTTATAATTACCTACATCTGCATGTCCCAGGGTAACTCACTAAACTCAAATTAGGATACTTAGCTGTTCCTTTAGGACTATTTCCTTTTAATACAACCAGAATATGACTAATTTAACTTGCTGACAGTCCTCTGAGGTTTCCAGGCAGGTTTTCTGATGTGCTCTGCAGATTCTGCATTTCAGAGTTGGGAAACGTAACTTTTATCATTATATTTACTTTAGGCCTTCTGCCTCAGTTAGAGTCATTCATTATGAGGACTATGAAAGATGTTGTGAAAACCCCAAACCAAGATCTTGTATTTTTAAGTTGCCCTATGAATAAACAGCATACATTTTCCAAACAGTGACTCGGTTCATATTTTAGGATGGTAACGACAGAGTGAATGCATCTGTGTGTCTGTATATGTAGTGCAAATTCTTAAAACACCTGCATCTAATCTTGGGTTATTCTTTCATGTTTCAGCATCCTACCTGCATCAAAGTATTTTTTACACTTTTATTGCAACATTCATTCCTGGTATATTAACAGCTCAGGCTTCCTGTTATCATTACAGTAGTGCCAATACAAGACAAAAATAGGGATGATACCATTTTCTGTGATGTCAGACCATGTCGTCTTTTACCTGTGTATCACCATATGGCCTCTTGAGAGCTAACATTTTAAATCCCACAATTCAAAGTTAAGAAGTTAGCCAGTATGGCCCATAATAATATCACTCACTACTTTATCCACCTAATTTAGGATGATCTCTTTGATCTTCTAGTCAGACTACTTAGCATCCTACTTTAAGGCACAATGCCTAGAGAATGGCAAATGGTCAGTGTAGGCCCTGTACCTAAGGGTTTAAAACCAGATATAATTCAACATTATAGCTCAATAAGCCTTATCTCAATTACTGGCAAATGTATGAGCACTGCCAGACTAATCTTCATAAACAGCATAAGAAGTACATGACATCGTTACATGTGAAACAACATGGGTTTCAAAAAAAGCACTTCCACACTAACTAGTCCAGCCAGTTTTATATGAACAAGTTAGTGCTGTGCTGGATTTTGGGATTATCTGACATAGTAGGTTATGCTGACCTATCGCTCCATAATGGTATAATATATAACCTGGTCACTCTCTAAAGCCATACCTTATTAGGTGGGTTGAACACTAGTTTAGTCGTGTGTCTTACAGAGTGGTACTAATTGTTAAAAGTTCCAAATGGTCTCAGGTGAAAACTGGTGTATCACACATTCAGAACTGGGACAATGCTTTTGTAATTTGGTCTTTGCATTCATACCACTGACATCACAGAATTGGATTTTCATTTGCACTGATGATATGAACCGTGGAGATGAATTATCCACTAATATCAAAGTTGATCAAACTTTTATCTTGAGGACAAAAACACCTGGATAAAACAAGTCTTAACTTTGGAGTTCTTAAATGTAAGTTTTTTCAACTAGGTAGACACAGATTTGATAGCCACTGCTGTAGAAATAAGCAGGATGATTAAGAACCTTTGTGTTTGGATCACTAATAACTTAACATTTAATTAAAACACTAAACACTCAAGGAATAATGCACATGCAGTTGGATCCACTTCTTAAATGAGGGCCTGGTCCTTTTGACAGGCCTGTTTAAGACATTAGTCTGACCCCCTTATACTTAATCACCCTTTTGTGGTTACACCAAAACTGAGTGGCATAGCTGGAACAAATAGAAATGAGGTTCCTCTGTGCAAGGATGCGGAGTACATACAGAATACTCCTATTCACTACAGTATCTGAAGTAATGCACTGTGAATTATATATTTAGTTTAGACAAGCTCTGCCTGGCTTTTAAGGAATGTAAAATGATTTACCCAGTGTGGCTGTAGCTGGCTCTGAATCACATTTTCTTACCATCACAGTAACTGACTTTTCTGTGTTAGCCAATTACAGCAAGCAGTGAGCTTCTATCTGAACTCTAAACTGGCCATAGGTGTGTGTGTGTGTGGGGGGGGGGGGGGGGGGATGGAAGAAAAGCTGTGGCAAGGCTAGTCCCCAGGTGTGCGACAGTTTACTCTAGATGATTGTCACTGTCAATATAACAACTCAACCTCTATGTGCAAAAATGGATGGATGAATGGATGGATATATATACATATATGTATATTTACATATGTGTGTGTGTTAGTGTGCCTCTGTCTATATATGTGTGTGTACATATATATATATATATATATATATATGTATATGTGTGTGTGTGTACACATCTATGCATGTACATGTGTGTTTTTATGGGAACACTGTCTTTCACTGATGAGTGTTTTCACCGATGGTGAGAAAAGGTGGCACAGCTGGTTAAAAATCTGCTGTTTGAAAAGTGACAAACTTTTAACTTAGAGATTAAAGTACAGTGGGGATCAAGGAATATGCCCTTTTCCCACTGTAGTGTGATCTCAGAGTAGGTATATATAAATAGCAGGAGGTGGAGGGTGCAGGGGTTTGTTCCATGAAAAAAAAATCTGGTTTATTCATTTTTCGATCCTTTGTGGATCGATGTATGTTGTTTTTGATGTTCTTGTTTCAGTAAAGTAACGATCAACAATTTGTGTTGTCAGTCTAAAGTTAGGTTCTCGTTTGTGTATACATCACCATAAACCCCATTTTTCCATTTTCTATATGGGGTCGGGTTGTCGTGCCAACTGTCTCCATTTCTCTTAATTCAATGCCACTGTTCTACCTTCTGCAACAGTCATGCCTGACTATTACACGTCTTCTCTCATACACTCCATCCATCCCTATGCTGGAATCCCTTGTTTCTTCTTGCCACCTTCTGGTCACTCCAAAATCTTCTTCACCAGATTTTTGTTCTGCTTTCCTGCTTGTGCCCAAACCACCATAATCTGTTTTCTTTGATCGTATCTGCAGTTGGAGACACTTGGGCTTTTGTTTTGATTTCCTCATTTCTTCATCTGTCCCACAGTGTGCCTCCTAACAATCATCTCAGACACTCCATCTCCACAATCTCTAGCTTCCTCATCTGCTCTGTCTTCATTGTCCAGGTTTCTGTACCATACAGAGGTATTTGTTGCACCACTGTTTTGTTCACCTTACTTTTAAGCTTCTTTGGCATTCTTCTGTCATACATTACCCCTAACACCCTATGCCAGTTGACTGCAGTCCCTCTGATCCTAGCTTTGACTTCCTCATTCAGACTTCCCTTTTCCTCAACCAACCCTTCCAGATATGTGAAGCTGTCAACCCATTCCACAATTTTTCCTTCAATGCCAGTTCTCACCTTCTTCTGATTTCCCTAATTTCCTGCCTTTACAACTTTTCCATGTACCTTTAGTTTTGCGTTCCTATCCTTTGTTGAAGCTCCTTTTCAGTCTGCCTGTAGCAATACATTGTTTGTTTACAGCATCTTTGTTGATCTGTTCCCCCTGACCTGTTTGCTAAGATAGTCCATCATAAGTATGAACAAAAGTGGGCTCAGAGCTGAAACCTAATACACATCTTTTACAAATGGGAACCCCTCTGTGAGTTTTAATGATGTTCGTACTTATGTCATTGGGTCCTTGTACAATAGCTTGCACTAATTTTAGCAACTTCAAACCATTGCAGGACTGCCCAAATCAGCTTTCTTGAGACTGTCATATGCTTTTGCAAAGTCTAGGAATGCCATTTGGACTCTTCTCATCACTGTCTTCTTATTAACCATGGGTCTCACTGCAAATATCGCATCAGTTATGCTGCATCCTGATGAGATTTCCCTGGGAAAGAATTTGCTTGGCCGCTTCATTACTTTGCCATTTTTGGCACTGTAGTGCGGTCTCGGAGTTGGTATATTTAAGTAGGGGGTGTGTGGGGGGCACAGCCCCCACATCGGGGGGGGGGTGCGGGGCGAAACCCCCCACTTAATGTAATGTTTAAAGTTTTTTATTTTTTTTTGGAACAGCGATTTTTTTTTCCCTAGGGAAAAAAACGCTGTTCTGACAGTTTGAAATTGTAAGCTTTCCCTTACATAGGGTTGATTAATCACCGTTCACTTTTTAAGTGTTCGGTGATCTAATATAGACCATCTCAAGATATCTGCAATATGCCTTTCTCTTTATACTGCTGTGTGTATTGGTAGGAGCCATTTCACTCCTAACTCACTCAACATCTTTATCATATCTGCCATGACCTCATCTGAGCTTGCTGCCTTCCATGACTTCATTTTTCTTAGTTCTGATTTTACTTCTTCTATGGTGGGATCCTTTTCTTATTTCATTGTAGGCTGTGTCTCAGGCAATACGGATTCCATTCTTTACTCATAAGCTGCTGGAAATACTCGTTCCTTTTGCCTTTGAAGTCCTGTGGACTGATGAGCAGGTTGTTGCTGACATCCCTTATGAAGGATGTCTGATGACTATCTGTTTCATCTTTCTGTCTTTGCCTTGCAGACTGATGGAGTTTCTTTGTACCATCTGCTGAGTCACTTTCCAAAAACAGGCAGATTGTCCCTGATGCCTTGTTCTTCACTTTTGCAACTGCCATCTTAAGTCTTTGCTACCAACCAGCATTTCTTCTTAGCCTGGTAAACTTTTTCTATCTCCTGCAGTACTTTCTTTTGATGACTTCCTGGACTTCTGCATTCCACCTCCTTATGTACCTTATTTCCATACCTGGCTTAGCTGCATATCTGTTATATAGTCCTCACACATACTGTTTTGAGGCACTGCTATTCTTTTTCAGCTCCACACATTTCTTCTTCTTTCTGAGGCGTTAGAGAATTGAATATTTCCTTGAACTCTTGCCCTTTCCTCTCCAGTCAACTTCCAGCCTAGTCTCTGTTGCCCTCTGAGAATTTTCTGACCACTGCTTGCAGCTGATTGAGGCTAACAGTGGTATGCTGTAGGCTGACTATTTCACTGGGGATACCTTTGCAGTCACTGACTCTACTCCAATGCCATTTTCTCACAAAGAGGAAGTTTAACTGAGCTGTATATTGACCACTTTTCTGTGGTCTCTCTTGCTTAACCTTGTGCTGATCACAATCACCCCACTTGCCAGAAAGAAGTCTAAAATGGCCTCTCCTTCTTTATTCCTGTTGTCCCACTCATGTGAACCCAGACAGTCCTCATATGCTCTTCTGCGTGTCCAGGTATGTTCATTCAGGTCCCCTGTTAGCAACAGCAACACATATTTTCCAGCTTTATCTAGCAGGTCCTGCAACATGCCTGAATGCACTTTGTTCCTCTCTATCACAACCCTGCTCTGGGGCATAGGCTGAGATTATGAATAGCACCCTTTCCTTATAATAATGTCTCACTGCCATGAATCTGTCACTAATTCAGAAGCCATCCTTTTCTATCTTACAAAACATCTGCCTCACTACAATTCCCACACCGTTTCTAGTCTGTACTCCACCTCCCCCAGCGGGGAGTGGATTCTGGATCCCAAGCCAACTGGCTTTGCTGGACTGCCTTTTGTTCTTATCTCCTGGATCCAGTTTTCTCTTTACCATCTTGCCATCCATTTCTAAGCTGCATCATGTCAGTGAATCTATCCTGGGTGTAGCAGTCTTGATTTCAGTGGTGGTGATAAAGAGAATAACAATAATTATTTGTCGAGTACGCGCTAAGAAATGTACTACACTGCCTCAGCATATCTGAAGAGGACAGCACTACCTTTTAACAAATGCACTATACCTGAAAGACAAGGAAAAGACTTCAGACAGGTTTCCTTTCTAAAATATTCTATAAACTACACCTAGATAATTAGGTTGAACTGCGTCCTACTGTTTGCTCTCAAATGTCTCCTAGTGAGTAATGGTTAAACAGAAGTCATGGTTAAACAGAAGTCATGACCACCAAATTCAAAGTGACTACATATTTCGTTATTCTCCTGAGTTATATGACCAATAAGTAATGTTGGAAAATACTGACTGCTTTGTTTCCACTGATGAAATCTGCATGGTAGTACAGCTGACCTCCTAAATGTAGTAACCAGAACTGAAAACAGTTTCCTGACCTATTGGCAGTATGAATTTCATCTGTAGCCTGTGCTCAATGACACATCTAAGCTAAGGAGATTCAGTATCCAGAATATTTTGTTGTGATGAAGGTTTTATGTCCGACTCTTGCACATCTTCTTTTGAAACTGTTATAGTGATCAGCACTTGTTTCCATGCCTGTTCCCAAAGGCTAGTAATAAACCTAGGAAAAGCAAGAAATTCACCAGTTTGGCATTGAAGACTAACTTCCTTTCAAGCCTGCTTTTGAAACCTCAGTCCGTTCCTTCATGTCTGGTTCTGAAGCCTCAGTCTGGACCTTCATGCCTGGTTCTGAAACCTAAGTCTGGTTTTGTTCATGCTTACTAGGGCTGCTTTTTTCATCTGCTGTTTTAGCATAGTCTTTACAGAATCTGAGTCAGTAACATGTTCACATTTCAAAAGACAGAGTACAAACACATTCATCTGGTCTGCTTTTTTTATCAGGACATGTTCCACTCTGAAGTTTAGTAAAATCTCCCCAAAATTTTCTTGATTAATTCATATGCTGCTCTAATCATTCTTTCTCTATGCAGCATCCAGTAACTAACAGTTCAACCTTGCCCTTCTGTGATGAACATTAACCCTGCATTCCCATCAATATCAAAATGCTCAAAGATGAGAAGAATATTATGAGGATGCAGAATGTTAAATCATCTTTTTTGTGCTGATCTGTTATGATGTTTACAACAACTTTAAGGAGTATAATTCATTAAAGGCTCACTGTGTGTGTGAGGGTGCCTCCATTTCTGCGTGTACAATAACACATGCACGTATAGTTTATATTTGCTCATGTATCATCATCAACCCTGTTTTTCCCATTTTTCTACATGGTCGGGGTGTCATGTTAACTGTCACCATCTCCCTCCATTCAATGCTACACTTCTGTCTTCTTTGACACTCATGCCTGACTGTCGCAGACCTTCTCTCACACAATCCATCCACCTCTTTTGCTGGATGCTCTTTTTCTTCTTTTCTTCTTCCTGTCTGTCCCAAATCTTCCTCACCAGATTGTCTTCTGCTTTTCTACACATGTGCCCAGACCACCGTAATCTGTCCTGTTTGATATTTTCTGCAATTGGAGCTACTTTGGCTTCTGCTTTTATGCCCTCATTTCTTCATCTGTCCCACAGTGTATATCCTATCACCCTTCTTAGACACTTCATTTTCATCATCTCTAGCTTTCTCATCTGCTCTGCATTTACTGCCCAGGTTTCTGTACCATACAGTAGTACTGGTTAAACCACTGTTTTGTACAACTTACTTTTCAGCTTCTTTGGAATTTTTCTGTCATGCACCTGATACTCTATGCCATTTGGCTGCAGCCCCTCTGATTCTAGCTTTGACGTCTTCATTCAGACTTCCCTTCTCATCAAACACCCCTCCCAGATACTTAAATCTATTAACCTGTTATACTATCATCCCTTCTACTTCAGTTCTCAGCTTCTATTGATTTCCCCAATTTGCTGCCATTACCACTGTCTTATCTGTACTTAGTTTCATCCCATCTGTCTTCAGTTTTGCATTTCATTCCCTTATCCATTGCTGAAGTTTTTGCTCTGCCTGTGCCTGTAATGCCACATTGTCTGCATACAGCAAATGTGTTGATCTGTCTCCTCCATCCTGTTTGCTAATGTAGTCCATCACCAGTATGGACAGCAGTGGGCTCAGAGCTGAACCCTGGTGCATACCTACTCCCAGTGGGCACCCCTCTGTAAGACAGAACACTGTTCACACTTGAATTACTGGGTCCTTGAACATAGCCTGCACTAATGCCACCAATGTTTCTGGAACTTTGAAACACTGTAGTACTGCCCAAATTAGCTGTCTTGGGACCTTGTCTTATGCTTTCTCCAAATATAGGAATGCTCAACTGGACTCCTTCCTCATTTCTAGCTTCTTCAAAACTACCCATTTCACTGCAAACACCAGGTCAGTGGTGCTGCATCCTGATCTGAATTTAAACTGCTCATCTTCCATCTTACTTTCTACTAGTCTGTGTATCCATTTATCAATCACCCTCTCCAAAACTTACATGCAATCTGACAAGAGTTTGATACCCTTGTATTGACCGCAGTTGTGGATGTCCCCTTTGCTCTTGTACACTGGCACTAGTATGCTTATTCTCTAGTCATCTGGGATATAGTTTTCTCTCCACACTGCTGTGAGTACCCTCATGAGCTATCCCCTATCTTACCCAGCATCTTCATTATATCTGTAGTGACCTCATATGAGCCTGCTGCTTTCTCTGACTTCATTTTCCTAAGTGCTATTTTTATTTCTTCTGGGGTGGGCTCCTCTTCTTCTCTCATCGTAGGCTGTGTCTAGGGCAGTACAGCTTCTGAGGCTTTCCTTCATTCAGAAGCTGCTGGAAATATTACTTCCATCTGCCTTTGATGTCCTGTGGATTGGTGAGCAGGTTGTTGCTGACATCCTTTATAAATGGTGTCTGACTATGTTCTTTGTCTTTCTGTCTTTGCCTTGCAACCTGATACAGTTATTTGTGCTACCTACTAAGTCACCTTCCAGAAGGTGGCAGAGTGACTGTGATGCCCTATTCTTTGCTATTGCAACTCCTTTCTTAGCTTCTTTGTTAACCAGCCAGTATTTCTTCCTAACCTGGTCAGTCTTTTCTATCACTCACATTTTCTTGCACGCCTCCTTTATTTTGATGACTTCCTAGACTTCTGCACTGCACCACCAGCTTTCCTTATGTACCTTCTTTCCATGCCTAGCTTGGCCACATATCAATTCTGTAGTCCTTACACATTTTGTTTTGAGATGCTGCCATTCTTCTTCCACTCCACCTATTTCCTTCTCCTGTTAAAGTGCTAGAACCCTGAGGAATTCCTTTAACTGTTGTAGTCTCTCTCCAATCAACTTCCAGGTCTTCAGTCTGGTCTCTGTTGACCTTAGAGCAGCTGATTGTGGCAACCAGTGGTTTATGCTGTGAGCTGACTTTCACTGAGGATGACTTTGCAATCAATGATTCTACTCCCATGCCATTTCCTTGCTAGGAGGAAGCTTACTTCAGTTACACTTTTGTGTGTGCCCTGATATGTGTGTTCCAAGTCACCCATTATCAACACCAGTTCCTGTTGTCCTTCTTTATGTAGTTAGGTCCTGCAACTGCAGTATAAGTGCACTCTTTTCCTCACTATCAGTGGGGCATAGGCTGAGACTATGACTACTGCCCTGTAATTATAATGGTGTCCAGTGGTCATCAGTCTGTCACTAATTCTGATGATATCCTTCACTTCCTTCTGAAGCCTCTCTCTCACCGCAATTCCCACACCATTTCTAGCCTGTCCTCCTCCTGGGCAATAAATTATGGATCCCAAGGCAAGTGTCTTTGCTGCACTGCCCTTCCATCTTGTCTCTTGGATACATAGACTATCCAACCTCCTCTGTATCATCATGTCATCCACTTCCAAGCTCCATCCTGTCAGTGAACCTACAATGAGTGTAGCAATTCTTAGTTCATGTTTGTCAGGTCAGGTCAGGTCCTCGACCTGCTTATCACGGGCAAATACCCATGCCCATTTGGCGACATTAGTGAACATGACCAGAACACCTACAACCATATCCATATCTATATCTATATATATCTATATATATACATATATCTATATATATATATCTTTTTTTTTTATGCACACACACACACATATGTGGTTATATCAATAAGGAGTACTGAGTCAAACCTATGACTAGTTGTAAAAGCCTTTCTTACATGTTCACTTCACTTTATTTCTAGGACAAAACTGGATACAGGATAATTGTCTAATAGTGAATGGTAAAAGCAAACTCATAGTCTTTCACAAATGCAGTAAATGTTAGAAATTCATTGTTTTCCAGTATGAGCAGTACTTCACAAACTACTTAAGAGAAATTTATCTGCAGAAGATACTGTCCCCCAGTCCTTCATCCATTGTGGCCAAGAGTTTTAGGGATGTAGCTCCCTCTACAATGATTGTGACCAGGCTTTGGCCAGTGATTCAAATGTCAGAGGGATGACTTTAATAGATAGACTAGAGAAGTGTGTAGTCAACTTGCTGTATTAGTGGGAAAGGGGAGATATTTATTACTGCTAAACCATGTTCTGGTGAAGACTAAGGAGTGTGCTAAGATGACAAGAAAAACTTGGAGGTGCAGACACATATGCATTACTCTTACAGAAGCAGAGTTTATGGAAAGCTGAGCATGCCCACTACTAGGGAATTTATGGCCAATAAGATAAATAACTACAAACATCTTCAGTTCTGAAGAAGTTCCATTATTGTTTGGGAAAGAAAGCGCTAAAGTTTTAATACACTTGAGTTTTAAGTCAATTGGTTCATTGTGAGTACAGAGGTGTTTGTGTTTACTCAGTTTTTTACAGTTTTGTCGGTAGTTTTAACAAGATAAATACTATACCCTGACTTAGGAAGAGAGTTCTTTCATGCTACAGTATGCAAAACCATAGCATTTTGGAGAAGTTAAAATAGGCAGAAACCAAGCTGAGTGCACAATCAAAATATAATACTCATAAAGCTGCAAAATGCAAAAAAAAAAAAATCTTTAGTAGGGAACAAGACCTCCTGCTCCCCCAGCAAGGGAAACAAGCCCCGCACCCAATCTCAGAAACTACTTATAAACTCAAGGAAGTCGGAGAAAGTAAGGAAAGGTAACACTAGCTTTATTGCTCTTCTTGTCTGTCTGCCATGACCAAATGTTGGTGATATTTTAGACACACCATTCTGATCCTCGACTACCTGTCTGGTGACAAACAGTGGGGTTTCCTGAAACTAGGCTGAACTTCACTGAAATTAGGCTTATTGTGTGTTTTTAATGACATTTACAGTTATTGCAGTTGTAGCTAATGCATATAGTCTTGCTGCAATAATTACGTTCAAAATCTGATTATACATAATTAAAATTAAATAACCTGGATGAAAAAATGGAAGAACTACTTAAGCAAACATGAATATGGAAATGGCACAATGTTGTACAATATATTCTTCATAAAATTTCAATGTCTCCAAAAACAAACCAGACTGGCAATATAATACGCTAAAGCAACACCTTAGAGACATTGAAACATATTATAGTAGGACAACCTGAAACACTTAAAGTTTAAATTAAATATTCTTTGCAGAAAATAAGCCCAGGTCTCTGAACTTCACTTGTATTAATGTTAAAACCTTAAAATACTACTTTACCTAGCAAGCTCCTTTCTCCACTTAACCTCACCTCACTACAGCCGTTCCATAAGAAATTGCAATCAACCTGCTCGAACATTTTTATACTCAGTTGCCCAACACACATCCTCAACCTGGGACTGTACTAACCCCACTTTTCACATTCAACAAAATATACTTGGAAACGGTATCCTATTAGTTCTCCTTTATCACCATCAATGTTCAAAACTCCTCCAGCAAAGCTCATCCATATTTAATAAGATGTCCCCTAGCTCTATGAAAACTACCTCTTACATTCATCAGCAATCTTTTTGATGTATGTAGCATGCAGGGGCGGTTAGAACATATAAAGCATCATCTTGGACATCCTCCTTGTACTTTGTTAGTGAGGTATACTACTGCCTCATAATAAATGGATCTTCTCTGTAGAGAACATCAGAAGGTACTACAGACAACATGGGCCAGATAAGTTATGACTATTCAAGAAATGACACTGAAATGGTTTGGAAACTTTGTCTATCTAATTTTAAAACCAATATCAAATTAGAATTATGCCTTATCAGTCATTTTTCCATTTCCTCAGCTTTTTACAGTATTATTTACTGTAAATAGTTACAGCCAAAATGACTGTACGCTTGATCTTTTTTCTGTCCCATTTACTACATATATCAAGTATTTCCTGTTAAGATGAGATGAGATAATTGTCACTGTTGAAGTGATACCCCAATCGCACATGCAAAATGGGAAAAAGGGGTTGTGGATGAATGGATGGATTGCATGTTAAGAATTGTTTAATTTATTATCTCTAGAATGTCTGGTTTTGGTCCTTCAGTAAAGGTCCTGTCACTTTTAACAAAAAAGTGGGACTTAAATGACCTCTGTAATATTTGACTGAAAAAGACTGGATAGATTATAAGTAATGTATAATGTTTGCAACTGGAAGTGTGTAAGTATGGAATGTGATGTAAAATGCTTGCAACTAGGATTGTGTCTGTGTGGCTTGTTTTCATTTGTATAAATGTATGCCTATGTTGTAAGTGATGGTTTAATAAAGATGTTTCTTGTTAAACAAAAAAGGCAGGAATTGAATAATGCATGTAATGTTGCTTAGGTTATATGACATACAGCAATATTGATTAATTTTATATGAATGTAAATTTGCCTGTGTCACAAGTGATAATTCAATAAAGGTGTTTGGAAAAAAAAAGTAAAAAGAAAATAACCTTTTCTATAACCTGGTGTAATCTTTCCTACTTACAATTCCTGTCTAATTAGCCATGTAGACAAGATAATATAGCAAAAAGACAAAAAAAAAAAAAAAACAAAGGAAAAATTTACAAAACCAAGTGGCAAATTTCCAAATGTTTCTTCTTTCCAAAAGTGCAACAAGCTTAGAGTTGATTACATTAAGAAATAAGTACAGGGAGTGTCATTAGAGGTACAGGGGGACTTTGCACAGACCAAAACAACTCATCAGAAACATGCCATTTGGGACTATATTTTTACATTTTGCTTATTCATTTTTTCAGCAAGATATATATCCCAACAAAAATAACATGGGTAAAATAATGGAAAAAAGTGCAACATTATTCAGCGTTATTTATTAGACACCGTCTTGTTATTTTTGATAAGGTCCCTTAAGGACTGATTAACTCTACTGTTCCTTAAACACTTGGCAAATTTCAGCTGAATATGCCTGAAAATGTGTGCACAAAAAATGTAAGTAAAATAAAGTTTTTTTATTAAGTGACACAGATAATTAAGCCGAATAATGTTTCATTTAGATTAATTGTGACCTTGAATAAGACAAGAGTGGATATGAAATCATGGGCAAATTAACTGGTGGATATGCTTTGACAAATACAACAGTAACCTGGATGTTGCGCTGGTTTCTCATGTTATAGAAAAGTGTCAAATTACTTAATGATCAATTAACTTAGCAATGCACTAAATATAAATACTGTGCCCTGCAGCACATTAGAGACTGTTAGTCTCTGAAAGCGAGTGAGACACTTTGCATAACTATTGAAAAATGCACATATAATACTGCTTAAAACATATTTAACCTGAATGAAAACACATTTAACCTGAATTTTTACTTGATATATTTTATTTTACAGTACATATCCATTTAAATTTTTAGTTACACGTGCCACGTAATTAAAAACAAAAGTTTCATAATATAGTGGTGTTCAATGGATGTCTTGCAGTTTACACAAATACATTCATATAAGTAACAAGCTGATAATCATGTAAAGTAACAATGGCATTCAAGTAAAATACTTAAGCATACTGCTGTCAGAGAACATTGGAATTCAAACTAAAAAGTGAAGCGACTCCTGGCAATCTTCAGTGAAAGTAGGTATGTCAAAGAAGAAAATAAAGAGTTTATTTTTTATATTGACAAAGTACCCCAACCCCAAAAGAGAACAATTCATCATAATGCACTGTTAAATTATGTGCTATATCAAAAGTATGCAAATAACAGTTTTGACATGTGCTAAAGGAAGAGTATTGCAACAGTGCTTAAAGATGTGTTGAGAGACACAAAGAAGACACACATGTATATATATATATATATATATATATATATATATATATATATATATATATATATATTTATATATACACGGTTCCCCTTGACTTGATCGACACACCAAAACACCGACGCTCAGAAGACCGACTCCAGAAGACCAACGAGACAGATGATCGACAAGGTGAAATCCCAACAGCCGAAACACCGACATGGGCAACGTGTGAGCGCGACTCGGTAAGTGTGCGATAGTGAGGGATTTAGCATTAGGGAGCTGACAGGTAAGTGTGAGATAGTGAGGGATTTAGGGTTAGGGTGCGGGAAAGGTGAGTGTGCGGTAGTGTCGGACTTAGGGTGCGGGTAAGGTAAGTGTGTGATAGTGACAGAGTTTAGATTTAAGGGCGGGTTAAGTGAGTTAGGGTTAGGGTGTGGGTAGGGTAAGTGTGCGATAGTGACGGACTTTAGGTTTAGTGGCGGGTTAAGTGAGTTAGGGTGCGGGTAGGGTAAGTGTGCGATAGTGACGGACTGTAGGTTTAGTGGCGGGTTAAGTGAGTTAGGGTTAGGGTGCGGGTAGGGTAAGTGTGCGGTAGTGTCGGACCTTAGGGTTAGGGTTTGGGTTACGGTTAGTGCATGTATAGTTGTGTGTAATGTGTAGTTTACGTTTTGTGTGTCGGTGTTTTGGTTGTCTGTGTTATGGTGTTCGGTTTTGTGAGTTGTCAGTTTTGTGCGTTTTCGGTCTTTTCGTGTCGGTGTTTTGGGTGTCGGCTTTGTGGAGTGTCGATGTTGTGATAGGGATCCATATACACATACACACACACACACATATACATACATACATACATATATATATATATATATATATATATATATATATATATAGATATACATATATATATATATATATATATATATATATATGTATATATATATATATATTCCCCCCCCCCTACATTTGACTGAATGTACGTTTGCTTGACAAAAGCAGTGGGGCGATTTAATAGTGAAGGCCCAAATGGCCAAATGGCAGATATGTCGACGGTATAGAATGCCAATACAAGTAAGTGGGGTTGGGATGTTGTAAGAGAGAGAGAGAGAGAGTGTGTGTGTGTGTGTGTGCACACGTGCGTGTGCGCATGTTTGTGAGCTAGGGTTAGGGTTAGTGTCAGTAATAAATGAAGAATTGATGTTGTGTGTTTTTGTGTGGGATTGTGTATTTTAGGATGAGGGTAAGGGTTAGATTAGGGGATAAATGTTGTTTTGTTTGTGTGTGCTTGTGAATATTAGTGTGGCTGAGTCTGTCTTGTGTAGTGGCAGTACTACAGGAAGGTTTTAATGATGTTAAGGTGTAGGGTTAGAGTTGAGGGAAGGGGCAGTGTTAGGGTTAAGGTTATTACCCATTACTAAGGTGGTGCAGGGGGGCAGAGCCCCCATGCCCTCTTTAGTAATGAGTGCTAACCCTAACCCTATACCTTAACATCATTAAAACCCTCCTGCAATATTGCCACTATTCAGACAAATTTGAGGCTAGTGTTATGGGGGGGGGTTAGTTTTAATGTTGAGAGAGCAAATAGTTTTCCTCCTTTGATATTACTGTTTTTTTTTTTTCGCTATTGTGTATGATCAATGATCGAAGATGGATGACAGAAGGCACAATTCAGAAAAAATAGGCTTATGGCATGGTGGTACCAGTCATGCTAAAGCCTAGCAGGCAATGGCATGGCAGAAAGTAGGAACACTCTAGGGGCATCAGAGAGGAGGTCTGGGATGGTGCTTAAACTTCGTCAAACTACAGAGCACCAGTAAGGTGCAGGTCTTAAACATGATCATTGCATACACAAGTAGTGAAATAATGTAGCAAACTGAGTGTCTTGAGCATGTCAAATGTCTGTGCAGTGGGAACCAGGTGTTATTTTCATGTTCTGCATAGAAGAGGATGGGACAGTTTACAAATAGATGATGGGTATTTTCTTTTCCCACTGCAAAAAACATTTAAATGTAGGGGGAGTGCAGCAACAGATAATGGAGGTACATTTCCCTGACTTTTGGGATTATTACAGGTCCCTTCAACCTGTGGACATGGGGCATCAGTAATAAACACAACTGCCATTAGGGGAGTTTGGGGACACAGTATAGATAGGGTTGAGGGATCTTGGGAATATAATGTCTGACAGTGAAAGGAGAAGAAAGAAGTTGTCTTCTTTTACCATAGAGATGTCTGACCTGACCAGTCAGAATATCTGAAACCACTTTTATAAAAAGATACTGGGTTATGGATGGATACTACATGTGTAGAGTGTAAGAGACAAGATCAAGTGTACAATTCATGTACCAGCAGACTGATGGTAGAGTTCGTATTTCACAGAGACTAGGAAGATGGTCTGTAATGCAATATACCTTGGCATACTGTTTATAGAACATCTTTGTGGCACTAACAAGAGAAGGAATTTATGAATAATAGCTCTCCAGCTTTCTCCACATGCATTGCACAAGGCTGACACAGCAGGCTTGTGTACTGATTAATTTAAGAGTCATAAATGAAATCTACAACTTTAAACAGGGTCCAAGGGTAAACTTGACTGTTATAGCAAACATGTTGTACTGCTACTAACCAAGTTCTTTTATTTGCCATCACATCAAATTTTTATGAGCTGGCTTGTACCAAACTGTATGGATGAATAACATCTGAGAGCTGAGCCTCTGACTGGTGGGGGGGGGGGTACAATTCAAGTTCTGTGGTAGCTGTGGAGACTCAATGAACTCTTTGTTCTTGCATAGGCATTGGAGGGTTTGTTGAATTTTCAGTTTGTGGTCCTGGAGAAGACTTATGGCTGTGTACCCTGGAATGCTTTGTGGAGTTACAATTTGTATGGGAATGGCATGGCTGCTTCTGCATTCCAGCTAGTTCCTAATGTTAAGCCATATTCATTTAAGTGATCCTGTCTCTCCTCTCTTTCCTGATTTTCATGATAAGGATATCAAGGTAAGATCAAGCTAGTTTAAGGACCTGTAGACTGAGTCTTCATTTCTTGGAGATGGTACTGTCATCTTGCTCTCAAGTAACTGTGATATCTGACATTCAGTTAAGCAGCTCACAGCAGGATGTCAAGCAGATAAAAATAACACCTGCAAATCAGAAGTTATTATTCGTGTCTACAAAACGAAGGATAGCTCTCTGCAGTGAAGGGCAGGTAAGCCAGGCGAAGGATTTTAAATATCTTGAAGTCCTTTTTATTTATTTATTTATTTTTTATTAAATATCTTGGAATCTTATTCACCAATTAGGGTAGAGGGGATCAGAAGACTTTTGTGAGGACTGCATTGTGTTTTTGGTGATCAGAAGACTGACCTTATGGTGGGGTTGTCATTTTACTGGTTTATGGAGGTGAAACGAGACATGAGTCGTAGAATGAAGCTCTTATTTTACCAATGTATTTCTGCATTCTCACTTACGTGTTTATAAACTTTGTAGATGACTATAAAGATAAGAAGATTGTAACAAGATGGTATAATAAGGTTCCTTCACCAGACTGCTAGAGTTACTGTTCGACACTAAGGATATCATTTATCTAGAAAGTTCCTGCATTATAGCTCCTGTCATTTCAAACAGAGAGATGTAAGCAGAGGTGGACTGGGCTCCTCCTAAAAGAGATGTTCCAGGTACAGTTAACTAACAGGGTACCCAGGCATAGACACAGGATACTATAAACAGATGGGGTAGGGTGGTCTACCCTGCCCTGCTCAGCTTGGTACCTGTACAAACACCACCATGACAAGCAATTAAGAGAAAGTAGACTGACAGATACCTTTTGTAAGAACTGAAGCAAGTGTCTCTTGCAGAAGGGTCTTGCTTCAATTTTATTATCAATATGTTATGATCTTTGTAACACTTTCCTTAATAAGTGGAATATTTTGAAGGGAAATGGTACAGCTTAAATTTGCTGTGGCAGGTCAGGGTGCTGTTACACATTTGTTCTGAAAAATGTATCTACACTTTATCAAGCTTTCACGCTGAAATACCCTTTGTCCTCCTAAGTCAGCATTTTTTGATCTCTGTCGCTCAGGTGAGGAATATGTATGGAATTATAATTTTGCCACAATAAAAGAAATGAGAAAACAACTGAAATGTAGATCCAGTTATGTTTCATGCTTATTTTTAGGGTATATGAGAAAATAATACAAAATATATATGTTTTTATATATATGTATATATATATATATATATATATATATATATATATATATATATATATATATATATATATATATAAGACAGGAAGACAGACATAACCTCTCTCTCTCTCTCTCTCTCTCTCTATATATATATATATATATATATATATATATATATATCATATATATTATTTTCAAATGTGCAATAAAAGATGCATACTACTTCCTAACATACACATAAATACTAACCGTAAATAGAGCTTTTTTCCAGTTCTGGTTTTAAGTCTATTCAAAAATCAACATAAAAATGACAAGCCTTCTACATTTAGACATGAAATTTATCAAGGCTTGATTACATGTTCAATGCAAGAGAGCTTGCCATTTTCTGAGCCAGTGCCTTTTATTCTGATTTATGAAACACACCAGGGAACGCACTGACTGTCAAAAGCAGGAACCACAGGAATTTAGCACAGAAGATTAATCAATGACAGCTGTGCAGATAAACAAAGCATTAACACTTTTTTTTTTATTCTGAGAGAGGGAAAAGGAAATTGATGTGTTTCATCTCTAATTAATCAGCCTATCTGCCAGGACTTAGAAAGTAATAGCTCCACAGGTTGTATATCTAATGATGTTCATATTTTTAAGAGAATTTAATTTGTCATTAACACTCATTGTCTACTCAAACTTCCTGTTTCTGTGACTGCTACTCCCCACCAAGTGATCTGAGAGGTCTCTGTCCCCCTGTCATTTTACCATTTCTGTTTTTGATGCTCTATACCACATCATCATGTTTTTATACTCTTGTTGCAGGTAATGTGATATTCCCTATCTGTGGTAGATAATATGGCCAAGCATATGAACATTTCCAGCCCTGTAAACATCAACCATATAAAAACAGTCTACCAACCACCTTTATCATACCTTCTCTATACTGGGTACCAAGTGAAACTTGTCCCTTTTTTATACTTTCTGACTCTTTCCCATATTACATTCTGTTTTCTTAGGTCTACATTTTTCTGGCTTATGAGTAATATTTTATGCTCCCATACCATTTAA
>NC_056747.1:652545091-652557591 GCF_019279795.1 Protopterus annectens | reverse complement strand
TATTTTCCAGTAAACCAAAATTTTATGATAAACAGACCAAAAATATGAAGCAAAAATCTGGATCTTTTGCAAAAACCTGTACCGTTGAGAGGTACGACCACCTCTAGTGTACAAGCAGCTAGATTCCTGGACTTTGCTAATACAAATACTCTGGAACAAGTAGACAGAGTGCCTACTAGGGGCAAAAACATCCTTGACCTTAAACTTACTAATATGGGTGGATCATGCTCCACCCCTTGTGCATCATTTTCACTTGTTAGGTCAGATCATTAAACTGTTTCCCTTGTAATAAAATTGAAACCTGAGATTCCAGCAGCCCATAGAATCTTTAGAAACTTCTCCAATGCAAATTCCTTACATCTAAGTGCTACCTTGGCAAATGTCAAATCCCCTGCATACCCATTAAACTCTAGTGAGTATGTGGAAACATACACCACTAGCTTTTACCTGCATGTCAGCAACTGCATAGAAAGCAGCTGTACCCTGTATGAACAAGCATAGGTCTAACCACCAAACCAAACTTCCCTGTTGAAATCACAACAGAAATTACCTTTGCAATAAAAGGAAGACAATCACAGCCAAATGTCAGAACAGTAACCCACAACAGTCTGGATCCATCATCATTAAAATAAACAACTCAGGACTTAAACCAACAAAGCCGAGTTTCAGGCAAAGAAAGCCACCCATGTAAAGGGTAACCATAAAGCCTTCTGTAGCTATGTTTGCAACCTCAAGAGCACAACGCAGCACTGCGCTGAGCTGATTTGTGAATGGCACTTCCTGCACGGAAGCTGAAGACATAACAAACCTACTAGATGACAAATTCATTGTAGTTTTGGACCTAGGATAGTACTCTGTAGAACTCCACTTGTCATTGTCCTAATCTCTGCAAACTTTCATTTAATCATGAACTCTTGTTCTTAATCCAGGCATACAATCTACTGTCCACCTCACCATCATTTTTGAAAAGAAGCATGGAATGTGCTACTGAGCCAGAATACTTTAGGAAATCTACAGACATCATACCTGCAGCATTCCCCTGACCACTGTCCATATGACCATTCATATAACTAGATCTGGTTAGTCTGATGGTATCTAAGTAAATCCGTGCTTAGAGGAAGTTACTCCTTATACTCCAGTAAACTAATCTTGACATCAGCATCACCCACACTCTTCTACCTGCCACTGAATTCAAATTCACTGTCTTCACGTTTCCTGAGTTATCCTCATAACCCCCCACCCCTTAGATATCTGGTACCACTACCACTCGTTTTCAGACTTCTAATACAAAACCCACACTTAAGCACTAGTAAAACAGTTCACTGAGTGTTTTTATAAACATAACAATAATTATTGATAAACTTACTGTAGAATCCAAACTATCTCTCCCTTTATATTCCATCAGATTCCTTAGTATGTATTTTTGGCTCTCTAACTGTATCCTAATATGTCAAAATTTATATACAGCTGCCTTCTATTCTGAGAGTGGTAATCTCCCTTCTTCCACTTTGGAAAACAGTGGTACAAAATGGTTTATTAAACTTAACTTTCATCATTCCATTTGGTGTCTCTGGTATTTTAATTTCAAGCAAATGAAACAAACCAGTGAAAGCTTCAGATCATCAGAACACAGTAATGTTTTTGCATGAGGCAAGCTAATATGGTCCCCCATTTAGGGACCTTTACTTCACTCCTACTTTATAAATAATAACTTCATTGTCATACCACTGCTGAGAAAACAGAAAGGCTTAAAACCTTGGAATCCCTGATAACATACAAACAGAAACTACACTGGCAGCAATTTTCTGTGTAAAATTGTATTCTGATGAGCTTAAACTCATCCACTTTGCACTTGACCAAATGTAGGAAAACCTTTCTTTTGCGTTGTTTGTTGCTTTTTTTTTTCAAAATCTCGCTCTCCATTTTATCTGCCTTTCCTCATTCTTTCTCATAAATACATTCTAAATGAATTTCCCTGTATGATGTATAATAATCTATTTTCCATTTTCCATTATGACAGCTTTCCTGCTCTAGTCCTAGTTTTTATATTTTTCTCTCAGTAACCTCATCTTATTCTCCTTGTCTCTGTATTCGTTTTCATTGCCTTTGCACAGATTTCCATCGCTTGTAGGGTTTTCATTTAATATTCCCTTTTTGCAGATCTTTCTAATGCTCACTCATTCCCCTGTATCCTTATAACACAGCTTCTTCAATGCCCATCACCCTTCCTGTTCTTTATCTAACTTCCAAAATGTAATCAAAGTCCACTTTTAAATAGTTCCTGACTTTTTTTTATTAGGTACCTCCTTTTCCATTGCTAATGTGAATCATCTTCCTGCACGACTACGATTAGTTAGCAAACGCTGACATTTAAATTTCTCACCTGATAATCTCTAGAAACAACCAAGTCAAAAACTGTACCTTTCCTACTTCCATGGGTTATGTTTTGTTGAAATCCTTCCACATCAGACAGCAAAAGGATGTTATTCCCCTGCCAATGTTTGGTAAATGGAACACTCCAGTTAGCTTTTGGTAGATTCTCATCTTCTATCATAATTGTCCCATTTCTGGGAAGTGTTTTCCTTAATTCTACACTTAATTTATGTTTCCTATAGTTGAACTGAGTTGAGTTCAATATTGTGCAGCACTACACTAATCCCACCACCCACTCCAGATCAGCATTATTACTAGATTGCATAGTTTTGTCCAATGCCATTTCTACTACCATCTTGCTGATGCAACATTCCCCCCATTGGTAGCTGTCTATCCAATCTCATCATCTTTTATAACCACCCCTCCTTTTTGCATATATGTTATCATTTCTTAAAAATCTTAACTTACTATATCCTACCTAAACACACTACCATCTTAGAATTACAATGTCTCCCCTGTATTATTAGCCACATCTGTAACTCAACTGTCTTCATTCCTATATTTCCAGTATTACTTTGCATATCCCTGCCCATACTTACTAAAACACAAAATTTACTTTTTAAAAGGGAAAACACTATTACCTTTGATGATCACCTCTTTTCTCCTGGTGCATTATATAAACAGCTTCTGCAATCCTGCCACACTTCCAATCATGCTTTAAAGCCACACTTGTTTAGCTGTGTTTCCCAGTCACCTGTACAACATTTCAGTTCCAAGAGACCATAGATAAAACATATACTTATTAAACAATTCCTCATCCTCAAAACCTTTCACCAGTCCTCCACCACTGCAAGTATCTGAACTTTACCTGAAACCATTAGTTAAGTTTTATACAGCTTAATTCCTTTCTTTCTGCTCTGCTCACTCTTGTTCTTCTGGCAGTGTTATGAACAGTCCTAGAACCTGCATGCTGATTATCACCTCTTTGAATTTCTCTGTTGCTCCATCTTCTGATCCTTCTGCAGGATAGTGCAGTTCCTCATGGAGAACTACATATGACTCGCTGTTTCTTTCCATGGCCAGTCTTGTCAAGAAGTGGACAAAACTGACAAGAGTTTTACCATAGAATATGTCAACTGTTACCAAGGTCTTATTTGTAACTTGCCCCCTCTCCACATTGTTGTTCTTTCTTAATGAGATTTTTTTTCATTACCAGGACACAAACTCCATTTCTCTCTCTTGCTTTCTCTCAGTCTTTCTGACTTGTCTAGACTATGTCTTGTAGTCTTTTCTCCTCCTCAGCTTTGTCTGCCTCTGTTTTGACTTTCTGTATCCTGCCATCTGATTGCCAACAATACTGCAAATAAATTGTTCCCTATGACTCCTATGGGTATACTTCTTTTAAGCATTTTCTAAAACTCCTCCTTTTCAATGTTTCCTTGCTTTCTTTCTCTACTATCAAGCGATTACCCTTCAGTGATATTCTTTCCATAATTCAGCACTTCTATACATTTTAATGCAAATTCTCTTCCGATTATCACTTTCATGGCTTGGCTGTTTTTGTCTGTCTTCGTACTACATTTTGTTGCCCTTGACCCTCTACTAGCTTATGGCAACTTTCTCTCCAGTACTGACTTTTGCCGGTTTGCTTTTAACTCTGAATCTACTTCACAGTTCATCTATTTGTGTGTTTTGTATTTGTAACTCTTGTACTCAGACAAAACAACTAATAAAAGATGCTTCTTTTCAGGGTTGACCTGAGAGGACTGACTTGCTTGGAGTCAATTAGTAGCCAAAAAAAAAAAAAAAAAACTAAGGGAATAAAACCCAGGATCACAGGATGAAGCTCATTAGCAATACATATCCTCAACACTCTGTTTTAAACTGCCAAACTACACTATTTTCATATTATTTATCAACATTCTATTTTGACTAGCAGTTCTCCTTTCTACTATTTCCTGTCTTGCAACAGGTTTTCTGTTTCTTCTCTAATCATTTTAATATGCATTGTTTTGTAATTGCTTTAGTAATAAATCTCTCACTTTATTTATACTTGTTGAGATGTTTTCGCAGCATGGACAACTTTATTCATCACTTCTTATCTATGCATATCCACATATCATCAATTAACTATTTCAGATATGTTTCTCCCTTCTCATTAGACAAACTGACATCCATTTAGATATCCAAACTATTTCTGGAAGTATGGAGACAATTAATTGACAAACTAAGGGTTCTTCACTGTTAGGTCTAAAATGGAAAGATGTTTCAGGTTTTATCAGCAAACTTTGTAAGGGTGGCTGTGACTAGAAGCACACATTAATTTGTTGTGGAAAAATAATCTCCAACACACTCAAGTTTAATAATATCTAAAATTTGATGTTGGATATAATAGAAATGCTTGGAACAAATCATTTCTTAGTTGCCTTCAGCAAAATATTTCAATCTCTGGTATGGAACAGGTGCACCTTAACGAAAACATTTCTATTTAATACCTGGTTATGGTAACTTTTTACCACTTATTTGAATAAACTGATATACTGGGAATGGAAGACTTTCAGAAGGATTGGAAGATATTTGCAAAGGGCCTTTTTCATTTTAGGTATTATGAATCAGAATTTATTGGTAGTAAAATTGAAGTGCACATAAATGACTTCTTAGAAGTACATATCATGCAAGAAGAACCACCAACAGAAATAGAAGACCTAATAACCATTATGAAAGCATATTTCTACAACACTTGCAATTTTACAAATAAAGTTCAGGAATTAACCAGCATAATGAAACTTTAAAACTTATCTGAGCTAGCAACTACAGAAGTTTGGGAAACAACAAATCTGATCTTCACAGGTGATAATAAGTATGAGCGTTTAAAGCAGAATAAGAATGATGCCAGTGTGCAGCTGCTGGGTTGTAATTCATTAACAGCAGAACTAATTACTAGCAATACGTTTCTTGAGAAATTAGTTGTTGATTTTAACGGAATGTGTGGTGAAGAAAACATTCAGCTAATATTAACATGCAGGTAACCATAAATAGATCCAAAATGCACTGCTTACTTAGTTTAGATACTTTTCTAAGACACAACCATGGTATTTTTAGGAGATCAGAAATATCCAAAAATAAAACTGAGGCAATTATACATCTAAGAGCTAAATGAAATGAAGGGTGAACTATATTTTCTTAACATCTTATTCATTAACAAATTATTGCAAATTACAGTCTGAAATTGCCGATTCTGCCATGCGTTAGAAGAAAATGGTAGTCTCTAAACTTCATCGAATTCGAACAGCGTGCATTCAGGCAGCAGTGCATTTTATAATAGCTGCTATTTGCAGTTATAAATCATTCCTCAAGTAAAAACTGTTGTGGACTAAAATGCAGCAGCAATAAAACTGTCCTCTTACTTCCTATATAAAATGCCTTCCACAAAGCAACACAACAGGCCAGTAACTCTAGTTCTCCCAATGGATCTGATCTCACGTTTTTTTTTTTTTTTGACTCCCAGACTCTGCCAGCATATTTACCCACTTGCCCACAACTCCTCCCTTCGAGCACATCTAAAAACTCATTAGGGATGCCACAAAACTGCATCCTGTTATTTTCTCATCCAATTTCACACCAAAAATTAAGCAAAACAAACATAAAAGTAGCTCATTGATGGTATTTGGGGTGGTGAAGGAAGTGAAGGAAAAAAATAACCATTTGCATGGGAAACCCAACCGGTAAACAAAGAAACACTAGATTTCAAAAAAAATTGATTGCCAAAGAATATGCTGGTAATACATGTTTTTTTCTAAATCAGCCTACTCACAATGAATTGTGAGTAGTGTAGAATTCTCAGGCCGTGGAAACATTCTTACCATACTCTTAGGACAGACTCGGGGGGGGGGTAGTTGTGGTCTTTTCATGGTATAAGCATGTAGTAGTCCACAAGGAAATATAAAAACTGACACATCAAGAAAAAGGCATAGAGATGATAAAGTAGACTGCTGTGGATGACAAAGAAAAACAAATCACTCCAAAATGCAACCAGTAGATGATAACTTCAAACTGCATAACAGAAAAACACTGATGTGTAAGCCACTTCTTTTGTTAAAAGTTGATACTTTTTTCAACAAATAGATTAGACTTCCTCAGAACTAACACAAATCACATCAGTCATGATATTTAAATATTCAAATTGCCAGATTACTAAAGTCATGTCACTGTTACAATTATGTGACTAGTAAAATAAAAAATATACCATGAAAAGCCTTATCTCAAAGTGTGGGATTCACATTTAATGTTTAAATGCTCATGTAGTTCTGGAGCTGTATCTGCTTTTAACAAAATTTGCCAGTGTAATCCTTTCCTTTTGAATGCATTAGTCATAACTCCACCATTCTGGTCCTTTTATCACATGATCTACCTCCAAAATATATTTCTGAAGTTAATATTAATACATTCAAAACCCATGTTTATAAAGGGCTTGAGTTTCATCTTTTCTTTTCCTTTTATGGGATACATACATTCAAAAACATGTTGTGAAAGTTTTCTAGGAGTTTTCCCCACATAAAAACGTGTACATATTAAACATATAGCAATATAAACAAGCCCTGTGGAATAACATGTACAGTGTGCTTTAGATAGATAGACATACTAAGAAAGATGAAAGAAATAAATTACCGAAAATAATTAAGACCCAAAATGTTAAAAGACTGATAAAGCTGATGAACACAGTAATCAGGACTATTAAGATAAATTCATGTAATATAACAGAAATAACTAAAATATATTACAGTGCACAAAAGCAGCATATCAAAGGACAGGAAGTGAAAAAATAGAATGCCACCATGGGTGCAATGAATACAAAAACAATAAAGCTACTACAAGATCACTGTTAAAAGAACACCGAAAAGGGAAGAGATCAACAACAATCCTTAGAAAGAGAGATGAGATAAAAACACACAGTATCATACCAGAATTTATTATATTTTAATTGTAATGATAAGCGAAAAAGTCAGCACAAGCAGAAAAACTTAGAATATATATATATATATATATATATATATATATATATATATAGACAATGCTTGAGGGTTTGTATACTGAAAAACACAATACTGTAACAAGACTTTTGCAGTGGGGATTGTGCAAACATTGCAATATAAAAGTGGCTGATAAGCACTAGAAATATGAACTTCAAAGCATTATCAAAAATGATGACGTATATCACATGAAATAATCCATTATCAACAGTTCAGAAAATAGATGCAAGAAAACCAGATAGAGTAGAGAAGGAAAAACAAAACAAAACTAGTATTGATAAGCGAAATTGCTACATCAGCAATTACAGCGTCTTATGTTCCGAGAGATGCAAAGTCTTAAATACTGGAATATGCAAGCAAAAATTACAATAATATGGAAGAAAAATATCCAATAGTTTCATTAGAAGAAGAAGCAACACTTTTAATAAAAAAGAAATTGCAATCATACTTAAAATATGCTACTAATATATATAACCTGCTATGAACTGCAGAAAGAGTCAATTCTGGGTACACTGTGGGTGCTGAAAAGAACACTTTTGGCTAACATCAATGACTGGCCCAGTACTAATTTCATCAATGTTAACTATGCTCTGAAGTAGGAATGGGGTCCATTCCTAACAAGGTATGCAAAAGACTTAAGTACATGGAGAAACTAAACTGAGACAAAACTTAAACTCTGTACTTTATTTATTATAATAGGCAAGAGTAATATGAAATCAAGCTGTAGTTTGTACCAAAAGAACAAATCCAAAGTCTTATTTTCTGTTTTATCTTTTACAGTATATACAGAATAGATTCTGCCAAAGTCTAAATTATCCTTTACATAGATTCTCAAGTATGCTGTTGTTTTCAATCTCTTCCCATGCGTTCTCCAGATGGCAATTTCCAAGAGTCCCTACTCTTGATAAAAATGCTCCCTTTTCAGTGAAACATAAATGTCTTTGTTGTGTTGTGGGCTAACCCCTCTTTAAAGTTTTGTAGGTCTCTCAAATCAGTTCCTACTGCTGTATATGCTCAGTTGTGGCATGCTCTACTATATAATAAGGTGTACAGACAGCAGTTCAAAGCAATACTTTTACAACAATCTAGCATAGTCACCATAAAACAATATGTTTGTAGTCACTACACATGGCTATGTGTGTATGTGTGTGCAAGTGTGTGATTATAAAGAGCAATGCCTAGCAACTTACAAATAATTATTCATTATAAGCACTGACCGAGAAGTACGGTGTTTATGAAAGGAGAAATTAGAAAAATAATTACGTGGGTTAACTGGGATTTAAAAGACAACTGGAATGTTAATCTTGTCAGGCTACTTGTTATAACTCTAAGAGTATTGTGTAATACTGCTTTTTCCCGTACTTTCTAAGCACAACTAACTACTCATCACAAACATCCAGTAGTCGAGTGTCCATGTTTATTAAACATATGCAAACATAAGTGAAGTACTAACGCTTTATTTGAACTCAGGGCCACTGGAATGGCATTTAACTACACTGCACTTCAACAGCAAGGTAAAACAATCTCTTGTGAATACACAACAGCAAAACAATACAAATAGTCGCTCAGTACAGACAGAATGCTTTGGCAGACAGACTAATTGTTTATTCAGTCACTGGGTTATGCAGTGAAAATGACTGACACAATCAGAGTTTCTAGTTTTTCAGTGATTCATTTAGTATTATTACCACCACTACAGTAGTCAAACAGATCTGGGTTGAAGTCCCAGGATGTTCTTTCATGTGTGTCATTAATACACACAGCACTCTCTTGGACTTCTGCAATAAATAATTCTGTGTGTGGGCAATGGGTTGTTCATTAGAGTCTCTCCAGAAAGGATGGATTAAAGTCTCCAGATACATAAGTGACTAGTGGTTTGCAATTAAAAGTATTGATAAGCCATCTGACAGACAGATTACTGCAGCTGTGGGTGAGCTGTAGAATCAAAGGACATATTTAGCAGAGGTACCAGCTTTCCAGCATTAACTAATCGGCCCCGTTTTGCCTATTATATGTAAACTTAAGTGTTCTTCACTGTAAGAAGATAATTGTGGCTTTTCTTGAACATTCATTTTAGTACTGATGTCAATTTTACAGTAAGTATATTGGCACACTCAGTAATATTGCTACCTTATAATCTCAGACTTTAGAAGTGTATACAAGACCAATATGGAAGTAAGTAAGGTAAAAAATTTACAAGGTATTTAATTTCCTTGTTCACCACTCTCCATGGTGCTGCACAAAAAATATGTGGCCTGGGGTTGGTTGTTTGGGTGAAACATTTATGGCAAATCTTGATTTACTGCAAGTACCAAACAGCTAGTCTTAGGCTGAAGCAGACAAGGAATCAGAGGTGACTAATTTCCTGCATAAATCTTCTATACATTGTTTAGTGGACAAGTGAATTTCAATTGTTTTCTATAAATCTGTGGGTTTACAGCACAAGCATATGAATTAAAGTAACAGAGCCAAATAGAAGTGTGCTGTAATGGGACATGTTGCCTGAAAGGATACAAAAGGTATGAAAATCTTGCATTATGTCACCAAAGTGCCTGCATTTAAAGCAGTACTGCAACAATGTAAATGTCAGATTTCTGAACCCTTTTCACTGTAATTCTTTTTAGGCAATCATATTTTGATATTTTTAAAACATTTTTAGAGGATTAAAAGTTTATTGTAATTTTATTGTGTGTTTCACATGGCTGATGTAAACTAAGGGTTTAATGAAATCATAGGGAGACTTACCATCTTAAGGGCTGCATTCTACTGACCTGAAAGGCTAAATGAACATGTACATTTTACAGCCAATCTGTCCATTCATTCTGATTTTATAAAAACAATAACCATGTTACTAAAACCATAACAGCAGAGAAGCAAACTTCCAAATCTGCATCTTGTCTTGCTCCAGTGCTTAGGGTCTACCACTGTATGAATTACCCTGTTTCTTCTTTCAGATGTCCCAGATGTCACTGCTAAATCTTTAACATGGAAAGCAAATTTTTCACACTAGTCCAGCTGACTATACTTGTGCCTTCAAATGAAGGCCACAATATTTCATCCAGAGGCATAGCCGGTGTTTTCAGACCTGTATACCATCATCTAGAATGTGGTCTGTGTCACTCCATCACTCACAAGTGCACTCCCACCTTAATATCATACAGTGTAACCTTTGGATAGCATATCTTTTCATAACTGCAAAAAGTCCTGAAATTGCAGACTTAGGTCTCTTAAGCAAGAAGTGAAGAAACTATACATGCAGACATTCTGTGAAAAGACTATTTAACAAAATATATCGCTTACTAAAATAAAATCATGATAAAATCTAAAGTTTCTTTAAATTTTAAATTAGTAACCTTTTGCACAAAGGCGATATCGTAAGAAAGAACACATTGTAGCAAATATGGTATATGTATGTGTGGACCTAGCCGTACATATATTGTGTATGTATGCATATATGTATGTATGGACCTAGCCATACATATACCATGTATGCATGTATGCGTTGTTCTAACCAAAAATACATACACACAGCATATAAATGGCTAGTTCCACAGTTTCAGCTCAGGAAGACCACAGTATATATATTTTTTTACCTTATGTATACCATGCTTTATGTCTTAGAACAGTAGCTCTGAATATCTGGTTGCTGATTAGCATTGTTCCTCAAGGAAAGAAAATATTTTGTAGCTTACCACAACATGTGTCTCCCCTCCCTCCAAGATACAAGCATCCTCTTTCTCAGTCTCCAGATTCTTAGATATCTTTAAAATATGATAAAGGGGAAGAATGTTACTTATGGTAAAAGTTCTGAAGGCAGCATTCTGAGAGTCATGCTGGACATAACGGAGTATACAAGTACAGAGGTGAATTTTAGCAGTGAAATGGTTAGAAATCTCAGAACAGTAAGGACTACAATAGAAAAGCTAATAACAAAAGAAGTCAATATTAGATATATAGTAAGGTATAGATAGTGCAGATGGGGAAGGAGTGAGTATGAGTTTATATGTTGGAGTGGTAAGAGCATTAAGCAGCCAGTGTTTTCTGGGATGAAAGTAATAGAGCAACCATGGGAATTAGATGACATTGCCAGTGTTCTGACATATTCACTGTTTTTTTCAGTTAGATATTGTTTGAATGGAGGTCTGAACTTTTTGTAGTCTCTGATTTCAGTACAATCATGTGACAATGACTGACACAATTTAGGGGCAAGAACAGAGAAGCTGTGCCCTGTGGAATAAAGTTTAGTAGATGGCATTATGAGAGCAGAGCCTTTAGTGGAATGGCTCCTTAAGTTGTAGCGTGGATTATATATAGTTCGTCTAATAGTTAGTGAGGATGGTGTCTTGGCATAGGAGTCTGAAGAGAAGGATGTCAAGAAGGAGGTTGGTTCTGCCTGGAATGGATAGGCAATTTGTCTTTTCCAAGGTGTTGCACTAATGTTCATGCACAGTAGATGTACAAATAAAAGATCAGGTTTTTATTAGATTCAAGCTGTTTTTTTTAAAGCAGTGGTGATTAAGGACAGGCAATATTCTAGTTGTTCAAGTAGGACACATTTGACTAAGGTTGCTCTAGCAGGTTGTGAGATAGAAATTAAATGTCTTTTGGGCCTAAAACAGGAGAAAGTGGACTTTGGATCTGAAGTTCTAAATGTGGTCTTGGAAGCTGAGGGATTGATCGAGTAAAATACTACAGTATCTAAATGATGTGGTGGACTCAATTAGGTTGTTGTCTGGGTATGTGATATGAAGAAGGCCAGTGGCTTTAGTTAGTCTCTTCATTTTTTTGTGCCAAACAGCATGGACTTTTTTATTAGGGTTGAGGAGTACTTTTTTAGAATAAGGCTTGGCTAAGAGTTTTGTTGGAGAAGGCCAGCTTGAAGATGATTTCGGATAATGTCATGAGAAGGGTTGGGTCTATAGATAACCATGTCATCAGCATAATGGAAAAGTTGAAGATGTGGCAGATCAAGATGCAGTTTATTTTTTAAAATGGAGAACAGTACTGATGCAAGAACCAATCCCAGAGGAACCCCTGAAAGAGCAAAGTTCATGTCTGATAAGGCCCATCTATTTTTAACTGTTAATGTTCGGTTGA